>NC_134084.1:23872118-23967118 GCF_000715075.1 Nicotiana tabacum | reverse complement strand
AAGACAAGTATATTGGGTATTACTCCATCCTATTCAGGGCGGATTTTAGGGGCGGAAGGGTGTTCACCCGAACACTATTTCTGTTTTTTACCTTTATATATTATGCTTTGAATCTTCTTAATATAGCTCAAAAGCATAGCTTAGTGGTCATGGGGTTCAAAACCTTTATAAGGTCATTGGCTTTATCCCCACTAGCTACAACTTTTGTAGCTTTTTCTTTTTTTTAAACCCCTTAGCGGTATTCCTGCCTCCGCCATTAAATTCCTATTGCATTGTGTAACTTATTATGGACAAGGTCATTCTAAAGACAAGTGCAGGATATATGAGTTTGTTGTCAAGACAGATTCAAAATTTAAAATTTATTTGTGACATCTCGATTGTCATAGAACCCACAATCCATTTATGTCAATGAATTCGCAGTCTATTATATGTATTAACACATACATAGAAATTATGTCAAAATTATTGAGTTTTACCTAATCCCTAACATGAATTGTGTGTTCACTATTGTTTGTTGCAGCCAAGCCAAGAATAATTGGAATGCTGGAAGCTAATAATTGCAAACATCCGGATGATGCAGCACTGAATGTGAAAGTGAAAAGACGGTAAAAATTGTACGGGGCGCCCTTATTTAACCTATACCCATTTTTTTTAAATTTTTTAATTTGCACCCAGTTTTTAAATAACTTCAGCCTCCTCCTCCTTTTCTTCTTTCTTCTTCTTTGCCAAAACCTGATACCAGCCGTGAATGCAAATCCAGTTCCGTTGCTTCCTTTGATTTCGATAACTGGTGCGTATTGTCAAACTTGAAAATATCAGATACTTGAGCAGCCACTAACTGTGGATAAACTCATATTCACATGAAAACTTCAGCCCATGACTTGCAGCCACGATAATTAACCATAAAAAGTTGGTTAGTTTTCCTTCAGAATATTGTCAAACTTTCGACCAGATTTACAGCCACGATAATTAACCATAAAAAGAAGAGGAAATTGTAGCTAGATAGAAACTGCTCTAGAGCTGAAGTTTCCCAGTTACAACACAAAAACTTCAACTCTAGAGCTGAAGTTTCCCAGTTACCACACAGAAACTTTAGCTCTAGCGCTGAAGTTTTTGTGTTGTAACCGGAAACTTCAGCTCTAATATGTAATATTAATAGGTGGTAAAAAACTTCAGCTCTAGTATGTAATATTAATAGGTGGTAAAAAACTTCAGCTCTAGAGCTGAAGTTTCCCATTTACAACACAAAAACTTCAACTCTAGAGCTGAACTTCAGGACCGGCTACTAGAATGCTGAAGTTTTGCGTGATTGTCTTTGCTACTTCAGCCCCGTATGCTGAAATTATGCGAAAAAGCGGGTACGATTGCAATTTTTTTGCAAAGCGGGCACAAGTTAAAAATGTGGCACAAAAAGCGGGTATAGATGCAAATGGGGGCGCCCTATTTGGTCGTCCCCATTTAACTTATACCCATTTTTTTAAAAGTTTTAATTTGTAACCACTTTTAAAATAACTTCAGCCCCTTTCTCCTCTTTCGTTTTCTTTTTCTTCTTTCTTCTGCTGCTGTTGGTGCTGCTATGAAGATACAGTAATATGCTTAGATCTTTTGTCTCCACAAAAACACAATAGCAAAACTAGGAGCATGCAAGGATAAGTTATCAACTAGACGAGATCTATAGAGCCTTAGCATTTGATGTATAAACTCTAAACAGTAGAAGTGAAACTGATTATATGTGAAGACATGATCAGTTGGTCCATGGAGCAATAGCAACTTTGTTGGGTACATTTAAAAGGTTATATATAGGTTCACAAACTAATTCCGTTAAACTGGCACCTAAAATATAATAAAGAGCATCAACAGATGAATCTTGCTTGATTATATTTTCAGAACCACTTTGAGCTGCTAAATGAATTTTGTAACAGAAAGACTGTTGCTTAGAAAACTGATCGCTATGACTTATACGAACCCTATTCAATCACATAGTTGTCTTAAAATTTTCATTTTTTATAAAAACTTAAGCACTAAATAAGCTGAGGTTTCTACAAATGAACTAAATAACTTCAGCATCTCTGCTGAAGTTTTTGAAAAAGCTTATCCAGCACAAAAAAAAACTTCAGCTTATTTAGTGCTGAAGTTTTTATAAATGAACTAAATAACTTCAACATCTTCTGCTGAAGTTTTTTGAAAAACCTTATCCATGACAAAAAAACTTTAGCACTAAATGCTTAAGTTCAGCAAATAGAGAACAAAATTTCAGCACTAGAATGCTTAAGTTCAGCAAATAGAGAACAAAACTTCACCACTAGAATGTTTAAGTTCGGCAATTACAAACAAAAATAAGTTCCTCAAATAGAGAACAAAACTTCAGCACTAGAATGCTTAAGTTCAGCAAATAGAGAATAAAACTTCAGCACTAGAATGCTTAAGTTCAGCACACTTGGTTTACTTCAGACCCGACTACTAGAATGCTGAAGTTTTGCGTGATTGTCTTTGCTACTTCAGCCCCGTATGTGAAGTACCGCGAAAAAGTGGGTACGCTTGCAATTTTTTTTGCAAAGCGAGCACAAGTTAAAACGTGACCTAAAAAACGGGTATAGATGCAAATGCTTGTGCTAATTTTAAAACATTACCAAAGA
Organism: Nicotiana tabacum; assembly: GCF_000715075.1. Lineage (NCBI taxonomy): Eukaryota > Viridiplantae > Streptophyta > Magnoliopsida > Solanales > Solanaceae > Nicotiana > Nicotiana tabacum. Next base: position 23,964,482 of record NC_134084.1, on the reverse strand, counting down.
TTTTGACAGATCCTCTATTCCATTGCCATTTGCTTTGCTCATTATTCGAAGGGAATTATCAATTAATAAAGGCACCCGACTTCCTACATTAATTAATACCCCTAGTGGGAAAGCACACTATTGATCTTTTCATAGACTCCTTCAATTTTAATTAATTTGATGCTATTTCCTTTTTAACCTGTTTTTAAAAAAATATATTTATATATTTAGAAATAATTAACTTTGAACTTAATATTTTAATCTTAATAAAATAATCTATAGTCACACAAATTTTTACTTTTTATTTTAAAACAAAAAATGCCATCATCACAAATAATTTCATATACCGATTTGGTATTAAATTACCTTACTTGCTCAATTCTATGTACATTTATCCGCAAAAGCAACATTTTCATACATGAAATGAGATAAAATAGTAGCTATTTGTTAAAAAACTAATGCTTTTACTTGGTACTGAAGATGACGATTTTGAACCATAGAGAGGGTGGGCGGGGGTCAAATTTGGTTGAATTTAATTTTGTAAAAAAAGAAAAAAGAAAAACCTTATCTACATGTTTGTAATAGACGGTTAAAGATATTTTTAAAAAAATAAAAATAAGAACACTGCTAATAAAAGTTAAACCCAGACAATGGGAATAATGCGAAAATTTGCTAATTTCAGTAACAATTGTTTTTTTCCCAAATACTATCGTCCAAATAAAAAGTGTTTCAAAAGTATTAACAGAGACTGTTCAAACGCTAATGGAAAAGTTCGCATAATAAAGGCTAGTCGTCTTTTCAATCCCTTTCGATGAGTACAGCCATTAAAGTTGCAGCAGCCAAAAAAAGTCTTTTTAAACCGAAAATGAGTTCATTAATTTTTTTTTAAATGAGAAAAGAAAAAAGACGCATATCGCCTTCCAGATGTGTGAAAATTATAAATGAGTTCATTAATTTATTTTGTGCCTCACAAGCTGTGTGATGCCTCTTTTTATCTCACATATTAGTGTACTTGCTCGTGCTTTGCACGATCATAAAAAAAATTAAAATAAATTTGAGCATGTAATTTTTTAAAAGAAAACCACGCTTTATAATAATCAGTTAAGCTTGCTATTACATAAAAACATCATTTATCTATTCCTTGATATAACTTGATCAATAATCAACTAAGCATCTTAAACTAAAAAAAAACACTATTTAAATTATGATCCCCATTGAGCTCATGCAACAAATTCCTAAGAGATATTCTTGTGACTACAATTTAAACTTAGAATCCACGCTTCATCCCTTGTACGTACTAAAAGGACAAAACTGATAGTAAATGCGACGTGAAATATTTGCATAAAAAAATAAAATATAAACCATTACAGTGAAAGGAAGAAATGACAAAAAAGAAATTATGAAACGTCTCTAGCATCTTCATAATGTTTATTCCACCACCATCTTTCCATAACATGATAGTAATACCAGTTCTATAAAACCATTTTAGAAAATAGCAAATGAAGAGGTGAACCAATTCTCAAATTGCTCATATACAATATAATAACTTGTGATGGGTTTTTAATGTCTTAGCCTTATGTTTATTATGTTTTGATGATCTAACAAACTTGTCGTGAAGGACCAGATAGAGAACCTGACCCACAGGATACATTTCATGTGAACTGGTCGAAGTCTAAGATCAGCAAATGGATGAACGACCACAGGGAAGAACACAAAAGGGACATGGTCCCTTAGGGTTCTCTGACACAAACAAGTCAGTGACTGTACGCAATCAACATAAAGACAACATGGACCTGGTGACCTGGTCCCTTAAGGTTCTCTGACACATCAAGTACACAGCTGGAACGTAGCAGAAGAAAGTGACCATCTGGCAACTGTCACAGAAGAGGAACACAACTAGGACCTGGTCCGTTGGTGTGTCCTGACAGAAGTACAAAGTCCACTATCTAGTTGGAACGTAACTGCCCAGAAGTAGTTGTGCAGACAGTACAACAGTCACTTCTCATTGGGAAGAAGCGTACACCAAGAGTTGATATCACTATCCATTGTGCTATCTTTTGTGATAAAACAACCTGGTGCAAGACACACCATTCTTTGTGCATTCAGTCATATTCTCTCAAGAAGCAAAAGTATTCATCCGGCATTGAAGTCACTAGTGTATCAAGAACAAGAAGACAACTCCACTAAGGATCAGTTTCTAAATGAGTTTATGTATATCCATTGTTGAGTTGTAATCTTGTTATTTGTTCGTCATTGTAATTCCTAGTTTGCTTTCTTAGAAGCTTTGTCTTAGGAACAAATCATATTTGTAAACTTCTGAGTTTATGTTGTGACTAGGGATAGTCATAAGTTTAAATCCTTTGTAACTAGGAGAATTATAGAGTGGCTGGTGGTGGTTGCATCACAAGTTAGTTTGAAGTCTTTGCAATAGAGTGTTTGCAAAGTGGCTTGTAATAGATAGATTACAAGTTAGTAGAGTTAAAAGCCTACAAGAGTAGGTCTTGATTTTTTGATCCCTTTGTGTGGGATTTTTCCACGTAGAAAATCTCCTGCCTTCTTTACATTCAGTCTTTACTGCATTCTACGTATCATCTCATAGAGGACCAGATACTCTATAGTTTGATGGACTCATATAAACTAACAACTTGCTCTAAGGTCCTTTGAATATGTCACTATGTTCTTCTTCTAAAAGAATTTGCCAAAGACTATATGGATGAATACAATCGGATAAGTAACTTCATAGAACTCAGAGTTCCTGTAGAAGCGAGGATCACTCTAGCTATCAAATCTCATCCACAACTTGATCAAGATTCCTATTTGGTTTCGTAACCTAGAAACAGAAAAATAGAAAAATCATGCCAAATGTTGACAATTAAAGTAGAGTAGGGGAGATCAAAAGTTTATTCAAAAAAAAAAAATACCACATTATCAAATACAATGTACAGTATAATATTAGAGTAGTAAAAGAGACTTTACAATAAAGGTAATTATTATAACATTAGTATATTACCGTGATTATTAGCTTTGCAACATTATAAATGATCTTGACTCTTTCTCTTATCTTGTATTAGTCACTTTTAGACTTTTTGGATAAGGTAATAACAAAATAAGAAAAATGCAAAAAATAAAATAAAAGAGAGATAGAAAAATTCAAAGTTTTTCTAGTCTAAAAGATGTGTCATTTCACTTCTCCTAAGAGTATGATACATAAATATACGACCCCAGTGCCTTCTCCAGAAATATATTAATAACTTCTAGAGACTAAACATTACAAAGTTTTAAATCTTTTTATTCATTAAATGCTCAGATATAAAGAGAATAACAGTTAAGGAAGGTCAATATTATGAAATATCAAATTAAAAGGGATAAAAAAAACTCAGAGAAATGTCTAAGTGAATGAAGCTACCATCAAATGAAATTCGATCATTTTATTTATGCGTTTATGAATTTCAAAATAAGAACTCAGCAACCTCCTCGGGGCATTGCCTATGCTAACTCTTCCCTTATTGAGTTTGAAGTTTGAAGAAGAAAGTTGTTCATACATACTATTAGAATGTTCTCCAAAGTACATGAATTTTTACTCGAAAACACATGGATTTGTGATCTCATTTAAATTGATACACTAATTTTTTTATCCTTAATTTTTTCTATTTAGCTTCTTCTTATTTCTTATATAATTCAGCCAATACACTTTTTGTAGAATGAATTAAAATTGAGATCAGCAACATTGAACTTAAATGTCTTCTAATATCCAAAATCTGAAATACTTATAAAATATATAAATAAATAAAGATCAAATAAATAGTACCTTTTGTTTGGATGAAATCTTGATACGGCTTTCGGTCAATTTATATTCCAAAAATATTGAAGCAAAATTAAGAAATTAAAAATAGTACCTTGATTGAACGAATTCTCAAAAATCCTTTTAATCAACAACTAAAACTTGAAACTGCATTATGTAAGTCATCCATTGTTTCGACAAATTCTACTTGCTAATCTTCTTCTGCTGAAACAAACAAAACAAAAAGAAGTACCTGGAGATTAGGTAGGGAACATGAATGCCTCCGGCTTCATGGATAATTTATATAGGCAGATGTAACTCCCGTATTTATATTGATAATATTGGATGTTATTGTATAGATAAGAGTTACATAATTTAAATTATAAATTCAGAATGAATATATCACATTTATGATTCATTGAATTCAATCAATTGAAAAGTACATTCATCCACAATGAAATGGTTACTTGATTGAAATTGATAGGCTTTCTCAATAAACCGTTAAAATGAAACGGTTACTTGATTGAAATTGAATTATGTGTAAAAGGAAGAAACCATTAGGTTTCCTCAATAAGTGATTTTGGTGCCTTTTCAGTTAATGCGGTAAACAATTATAATGGAAGAAAAATCAAGAGAAAAAAGATAAATACAACTCCTAGCTAATGAGAGATGCCACATCACTTTTCTCATTCCCATATATATATAGAGAGATAGATTTGTGGACTTATATCTTACATATTTGGGTCTACAAAATTCTGGGATACAGTTGTGAAACAAAAAAAAGGTCTCACACAACTAGTGTCAGTTGTGTGAGACACAAAATAAAAATATTCGAATTTGTTTAACATTACAGCCAGCCTCGAATTGTAGGAGTTGCCTATGGAAATATGTCTCCATTTTTGGAGTGCAATCTATAACAACAAGAAAATAATAATAATTATATTTTAGTCCCAAACAAATTAGAAATTAACTTATATAACCATGTTTATTTTATTTAAATGCATCTCATGTTAGCATTATATAAAATAAAAATAAAAAGTGCTAGAAGTTCTTTATTGTTTCTTACTGGTGTAAAAATCTCTCATAGCGCAAAAAGACTTCAAGAAGCATAGGACCTAATAATGTAAACATATTACCATGAGTAAAATAGATTCTCAATTAAATGATATCGCATATATAGATCTTTGTCTTCCATATATTTTTCTTTTCGTAAATCAACATTGATTACAAGGGATTGTAGGGTTTTCAAGACAGTTTCCTATCATGTGATAGTTAGGTTTATCTCGTTTCTTTTTGACACATCTTCACTCGCTATGGTTTTGCTGTACTATCTTATGAGGCCTTTTCTTAATTATTTTTATTATCAATGTATATATGATACTTATATCTTATGACAAACATGATCATCATTTCTAATCTTAATTAATCACACTCTGGTAATACAAGCCGTGTGCATGAATACATGGAATTTGGCTAACTAATTAATAAATGTTGCCTTCTCTTTTAGAAAGACAATTAACTCGTTGGCATTGGTATGTTGAATCATTCACAAACTCATATTAAGGAACTTAAATATATAAATATGTTGATTCATTCAACAACTTAAGTTAAGTACCATCTGAGGGCATGGTTGGATGAAAGTGATTTCTTATTCTTAATCAGAGGTTTTAAATTCGAATCCAAGAATAAAGAAACCATTGTAATATTTAATAATTAATGTTTAGGGTCAATTACATCGTTGTTTATCCTAAAAACGGATAACAATAAATTTATATTGTGATTTTAAGGACACGTGATTTTACTTGGCACAAACTGAGAAAAACGCAAATTGATATTGAAATTAGCCGCAAATAGAAATAAAGCAAACCAAAGGAAATGTATAGCCTTGATCCTCGAGCTAGGCCGCCTTCGAATCAAACAAATATTTCACTTGAAAATATAAACAAAGTATAAGAGTATTGAGAGCTTAAGAGAAAAGTAGTATATTGCTTTATGTAGCGTGAATATATCCTTTACAAATAATCAGACACCCTTTATATAGTAGGGGAGTCCTACTCTTGGTACAACTCCAAATACAGTAAGAAATCCCATGATTGGCTAATTAATCGGCCTCTTCTTGATACGTGTCGGGATTTACGCCGTGATCCTCACCCGATTTTGGATATTTCGTCTTTCCGTTATTCAACCCAGTAAGCTTCCCTCGATCTCCTTCTTATTCGGTCTCGATCTTGGCCGATCTCAATCTTGGTCGATCTCAATTTTGGTCGGTCTCGATCTTAATCGATCTCAGGGTCTCGAGCTCGGCAATCTATCTTTACACCACGGTCCGATATAGCATGGGGTCAAAACTTGGCCTGCCACGTTCCAGGGCAAGATAAATTTTAATCGTATACAGATAGTCCCCTCATTTTTTGAAGAGTAATGACAAGAAATGATATGAGACCTCGATCTTTACTCCGATAAATAATGATGCAAGCAACTAAAGGTCATCGAAATGTTCTGTTGGTGCAGTTTCCCGATCGAGAGAAACTGGTCACAGAGCTCGAAGCGACCAAGGCCAATGCTGATGTGGTGGTGGCTATCTACCGAGCCGATGCTGAAGTTGATTAGGTCCGAGCGAAGGAGGTCACCGAGGCTACTCAGGTTCGAGTAAATTAGGTCGTCGAGCATACCAAATACCAGTCTCGAATGGAGACTCTTGAAGAGATCCATGCTCGGGGTTTCAATCTTATAACCGAGATCGAGAGCGCTAAGGAGCTTGAAGCTGAAGCCAGGGGGTTAGCTTACCCTATTGAGGATGATTCTGAGAGTCTGAGCGGATACGAAAGTAGAGAAGACCCTGAGGGTGAAGATGTTGTTCCTGGAGATGACTAGGCCTTTTAGGATTTCATATATTTTGTGTTTCTGTCGAGGCCGTTTCGGCTTTTGTAAAGAATTCTCATCGGGCCGTGTTGCCCTTGTAAAAAGGTTTTGATGAATATATAAAACTTTTCCCCTTCCATGGCTTCTGAATCTGTTGTCTTTTTTGTTAATTTATGCAAGGGTCAAAGCGCCTTAGCATAAAATTATGAAGTTGTATTCAAAGGTCCAAGGTTTGAGATGGTAAGGACCGATAGTAAGTACTGTCCTTGACCATTTTTGATTGGTAATCCCTGAGTGAATGTTCGAACTTGAACTAAGGTAGCCCTTAGGCTTAACAGTCGAGTGAGGATTTGCTCTAACTCGAAGTAAAATTAGCCCTTAGGCTTTATGGTCGAGTGAGGACTTGCTCGAACTCGAGATAAGGTAGCCCTTGGGCTCTATATATAGTCCCCGAGTGAGACTTTGCTTGAACTCGGGTTAAGGTAACCCTTGGGCTTTGTAGTCAAGTGAGGACTTGCGCGAACTCGAAATAAAAGTATCCCTTAGGCTTTATGGTCGAGCGATGACTTGATCGAACTCGAGATAAGGTGGCCCTTGGGCTCGATAGATAGTTCGCGAGTGAGAATTCGCTCGAACTCGGGTTAAGGTAGCCATTGGGCTTTGTAGCCGAGTGAGGACTTGCTCGAACTCGAAGCAAAAGTAGCCCTTAGGATTTATAGTCAAGTGAGGACTTGCTCGAACTCGAAGAAAAAGTAGCCCTTTGGCCTTATGGTCGAGCGAGGACTTGCTCGAACTCGAGATAAGGTAGCCCTTAGGCTTTGTATTTTTGCTTTTTTTGTGTGTCTTTTTCGAAGCCATTTTGGCCGTTGTAAATTTTATATTTGGCCGATCTAGACTTTGTAAAATGTGTGTGTGTATATATATATATATATATATATATATATATATATATATATATATATATATATATATATATATATATATAGGCTTTCTACCCTTTTCGGCTCTCGAATTTTTTACTTTGCTTTATCATTCGTGCTTACAAAGGTTGGAATGCCTTAGCATGAAATAATAAGGTTGTGTTCGAGGGTTCGAAAAAAACCTTGCCTTTATTGCCTTTCCGGATTAAGGCGTTATCGGGGTTCGTGTTACCAAAGTTTTTTCCATAAATATCTTAAGTTTAAGATTCTGCCGAGGGTAGCCTTTAGAACCGGTTGTGAAAGAATTTTTTCTTTTTTTGAAGGTCTATTTTGTTACGGATTTTGGATGTCTCCGAGCCGTGTTAAATTGGCAGCAGCCTTTTAGTTGGGGTGTAGCCCAGTGAGCTTGTTTCCCCAAGTTATCCAGGCTTGCCTAAGACAACAGTCCCCGAGTGGGTATGGTCGTGGCCTTTTAAAATTTGAGAGTTTCGAAAGGTCTTGTGCCCTCGACGCTCAATAGTTTGATATGTTCGAGTTTTATTTTTCGGACGGCAGTCCCCGAGTGTGGGGGTGATTATCCAAACTCTGGTTATGATCGGCCCTTGAGCTTGTTTCCATAATAGATTGAAAATATGGAATTGTAAAGTAGAAAAAAAATTCTAAGACATGAGATAATTGTAAAGAAAAATACTTCTCTTTACTCTTGTGAAAAATGATTATACATTATTAGTTTGTATGAGTCCATCAAACAGTAGAGTACCTGGTCCTCTATGAGGTTAAGCAGAGAATGCTAATAAAGCTGTAAGTAAAGAAGACAAGGGACTTTTCATGGAAAAATCCCATACAAGGGGATCAAAAAACTACGACCTACACTTGTAGACTTTTATCTTTACTAACTTGCAATCTCACTATTACAAGCCACTTTGTAATAACCTTATTACAAAGACTTCAACTAACTTGTGATGCTCTCACCACAAGCCACTTTATAACTCTCCTAGTTACAAAGACTTTAAACTTATGACTAATCCTAGTCACAACATAAACTCGAAAGTTTACGAATTTTCGGTTTTCCTAAGACAAAGCTTCTAAGAAAACAAGATAGGAGATACAATGAAGAACAAATAACAAGTTACAACTCAACTACGGATATACATAAACTCATTATGAAATTGATCCTTAGTGGAGTCGTCTTCTTGTTCTTGACACACCAGTGACTTCAATGCTGGATGAACACTGTTATGCTTGAGAGAATATCACTGAATGCACAAGTGAATTTTATGTGCCTTGCACCAGGTTGTTATACCGCAAAAGACATCACAATGGATAGTGATGTCAATTTTTGGTTCATGTTTCTTCCCAATGAGAAGTGCATGTTGCATTGTCTGTTGCACAGTCACTTTTGTGCAGTTGCGTTCCAGCTGTATAGTTGACTTGTACTTTTGTCAGAGAACAATAAGGGACCAGGTCCCAGTTGTGTTCCTCTTTTGTAACAGTTGCGAGATAGTCACTTTCTGCTGTTACATTCCAGCTGTACAGTTGACTTGTACTTCTATCAGAGAACACTAAGGGACCAGGTCCCAATTGTGTTCCTTTATATAATAGTTGCAGACAATCACTGACTTGTACTTCTGTTGGAGAACCCTAAGGGACCAGGTCATCAGGTCCCTATTGTGTTCCTCCCTGTGGTTGTTCATTCATTTGCTGGAGATCAGACTGGATATTATTCATTTGAAATGTATACCATGTGGGTCAAGTTCTCTATCTGGATCTTCGCAATAAGTTTGTTAGATCATCAAAACATAATAAGCATAAGACAAAGATATTGAAAACCCATCAATTTCCCCCTTTTTAATGATGACAAACTTAGGCATTGATAGTATTTGTTTAGAGCAGAAACAACCAGATAAGATACCAGAAATTACACAGGTTCCCTCTTAATCTCAGAGCTCTCCTTAAATCTTATATTCTTCCCCCCTTTTGGCATCATTAAAAAGAGCACAAGCAGGTAATTAGCATAAAAAAGTCTAACACAACTAGCTCATGCCACATATGTGCACACAACATGATAGAAAAGAGAAGCCAAAGGAACACAGCATTGTACAGGTAAAAAGAAGAGCTATTTTATTAATGCTTACAATGGACTAAGCAAGACATGAGAAGTAATGGAGAATTCCGGCATGCCATCACCAAAAAAACAAACAAAAATAAAACAGCAGCCACAAAATATTAGAGCAAAAATAGCTTGACACTAAGAGGATCCTAGGGGACACTAGAAGAAGGAGGCTTGGAAGAAGAGACAGCAATGGTTTTGAGAACCATGTCTAATCGAGCATTTGCAGACAGTTGTTCTTCAAGCAGTTGTGCCCGAAGTTTATCATTTTCCTTTGTCAGTCGGGCAACTTCTTCATTAACAAAATCAGGTCCATTAACTACTTGACTGAGCTGAGTTTTCAGTATGGCATTTTGAGCCCTGAACCTTCTGATCTCTTCAGAAGCCACATTTTGAGCATTGATCAGTTGAGAAATGGTTGAGATGCTTCCACCAACTCTTTCTACACATTCACATTCTTCTAAAGTAGTTTTAGAGAAGGTTTGCTTGCGTGTGCTCACTCTAGAATTCCCCAAGGGGACTTTGTAGAATCTGAAAACTTGAGTTAGGAGAAAATCATATGGTAGCCCATGATTTCCACCTTTAAAGTTTGCCACCTTTTGCATATAATCTATCATGATTGCTGGCAGATTGATTGGAACAAACTCATCAAGCGCTTTCATTAAGACTATATCCGATTTTGTAGCAATAGACCGCCTCTCAGAATGAGGTAAGAGCACTTTATTGACCAGTTCAAAAAGAAGCTGATATTCAGGAAGTAATACCTTCTTATGCACTTGTTCCCCCTACTGAATAGCTTGCTCTTTCATAATAGCTCTCCTAAAGTTGACATCACATACACCCTTGACTAAGGACATCCCTTCACATGGAATTCTGAGAACTTTTCCCAATGCTAAAGCGTCGACTACGATGTCTACTCCATTTACTAGCACACAAATGTGATCCCCCTCAACAGTGAAGAGAAATGCGTAGAAAGTTTGTATCGCATCTTCGTACACCAGAGGCATGCTCCATTCAAACAAATGCTCCCATTATTGAAATCCCACTATCTTTAGAATTTGTCTCATATCGGCCATCTCTGAAATTGTTAGGTCAAATGTACGACCCCACAGAACTTTTTGAGTTCTTAATCTCTGCTGCCATAGATCAATATCACTGGGGGTGGTCTTCAGAGCACCAGGTTCTCTATCAGTTTCCCGCTTTCGTTTGTTGGATCCTTCAACCGACTTTCCTTTCCAGCTTACGAACCCCACAATATCATCTTCAGACATGGATTGCTCAACTTGACTCCTTTTAGACTTGTTGCTGCCTTTCACAGATGCACCGTTTTGTTTCTCAATAGTTTCATCAGAAGCTTTATCCACAGACTTTTGAGTTTTCATAGATTGTTGCACTGAGGAGCCAGGTTCCTTTGGAGCATTTTTGTCAATCCTGTTCTCTGGAACATTCTTGTCAGTACAAATTCCCTTTGATTCATCAACCTCTTTTTCCTTATCTTGACACTCCTCCTACTTTTCTGCACTGTAGACTCAAAACCCTCATTTTGTTGTGACCTGATAGTGGGTGACTTGGAAGAGGATTCTAAGAGCTTAGAATGATTAGGGGGTGCAGAAGTGGGTTTGCCTGGAAGCGAATCAGGTTCTTCAATAGGTTTTTCTGGGAACGTCTCATGAGCCAAAGACTCGAGGAGTACTATGGTTCTTACATCGCTTAGGAATGGAGTGTCTTCCCCTGATACTCAGACGAGAGATATGCTCCTTCATTCATCAGACTCTCAGCAGTGATAGCCATGATATTATGAGCTGCTTCCTTTTCTGGTGACTCTGTGAGAGTCACTAAGTCCAAAATGGAGGAGTTCAGATACTGACCAGGATCATCCTCAAAAACCCCTGACACTTGAGAAGTGAAACCCCCAGAGTGTTCTTTGAAGAGATCAGAGGAGTGACGAGACATAAAGTTCTCAACACATGGGAGAAAAACAGGGTTTGTCAGAAAAGGAAAGACTATAGGAAAAGGGGAGGAACCAGGTGTGGATACAGTAGTATTGGAAGAAGTGAAATAGTGAATCTCTGGGGAAGATTTTAAGAGTGATAGGGAAGAGGAAGTGGTTTTAACGGTGGGAGAAGGAAGCGATCATTCGATAGCCATTATAGGAATATTTGGAAGACAAGTAGAGTGAGAGAGAGATAAAAAGAGGATCACAGCTACACAGAAGAGATGAAGGTTCATGACTTGTTGTGAGAGAGAAAGAAAGTTTTATTGAAAAGGGACTAATGATGAGAGGAGAGAGAAACGAGTTCTAAATAGTTTTGAAAATGTCGGTAGGTTTGTGGGAAAATGTTACCGTGTAGAGGGGATAAGGGATTCGAAAGACAAGACATGTCATGCAGACTTTGAAAAGTCGGATGATATGGCAGTTGAGTTAATTATGTTACCATTTTGAGACGGCATGCAAAAAAACACATTACCACTAACCTGTGGTATATGAACCTGATGCCCGAACAATTTTGAAAAAAGGTTTTAGCAGCTCTTCTTTTGCAGTTCATAACTGTACCTTTAGCTTCTATGATCGTTATGTGTGTTTACCTGCAATGTATTGATGTGAGTTAGGCTTGGTTAGAAAACACTTTAGCTAACTTTACCTGACGGTGTCTTGCATAGCAAACTGATGGAGAATTAGGTACTTCATTACACTCTCATGACCCCATCTTTACCTTATTTGTTCCATAATATTCTCTACTCAAGGCTTTGATGAAGAAATCTGGAATTTGGTCTTCTGTTCTGCAAGACTTTCCACAGATCAACCCTTTCTCCATATTGACCCTCAGAAGATAATGCCACCCTTCAATGTGCTTGGTCCTCTTGTTTTGAACTGCATAGAGAAGATATACCATCAGAAGGTACCCCAAGGTCTTCCAGTTGCTGCTCAGTTCATAGGGTTTGAGCAAAGCAGGGTGCTTTTGCTACACATTCTTCTTCAGTTGTTGACGAGGCCATTGAGTTTTGCTTCCTTGTCCCCCAAGGGATAAGGCATGAACATGGCAAGTGAACCATTCCAGAAGTGCTTTTTATATCCACAAGAAAACCTGCACAGTTAACATCATCATACCCAACAGGATTAAAACTGTCACCTGAGGGGTAATACAAGACAAGGTCCTAAGATCTGTTAATATATCTCAAACTTCTTTTGGCGGCCCTCAAGTAGGATTCCTAAGGACTTGATTTTGGATTCTATTTTGGAGTAGAGATACAGAAGGGACTAAGAGAGAAAAAAAAGGAGTGATTAGGTTATCAGATAGATGGGAGCTTTTGTATTTCCAATTTGAGACTGAGGCTTAATTGGTAGGGGAACTTGGGAGGTTAATTTGATTTCCCTACACTCTTTGTTCTGTTACTTGAGGTGTCACGACCCAAAAATCCCTCCGAAGGAGTCGTGATGGCACCTAGTCTCTAAATTAGGTAAGCCTAACATTAACTGAAATAACATTGATATTTGCCAACTTTAAATTCAATAACTCTTAACAATTTATAATTCCCAAAATAGGTTGTACAAGTAACAAGCTTTTCTAAGAGTAGTTATACAAAATAAATACATCATTGTTCCGAAACAAAGGGAACAAATGGAAATAAGTACAATTGAAGGTGACTCTGAGGACTGCGAACGTTGCAGCAGGTTTACCTTGAGTCTCCACCGCAACGAATAGCTACTATCAATCAAATACCTGGATCTGTACACAAAAATGTACAGAAGTGTAGTATCAGCACAACCGACCCCATGTGCTGATAAGTGCCTAGCCTAACCTCGGAGAAGTAGTGACAAGGCTAGGACCAGAATACCAAATAAACCTGTGCAGTATAGCGTACAAAAATAATAGGAAGCGGATAACAATGATGGCAACAATGATCAACCAGTGATATAAATAGCAGGCAACAAGAACACCATAAATGTTTCTCAACAAATAATAAATACAAGTGAAATCAATTAATCAAGTCCTTCAATATAAATCTTTCGCCTATAAATCCTTCAAGTAATAATCTCTAAGACAATATGCTTTTCAATAAATATATTTCGAATATATTTCATTCAAATAAGTATCTTTCAAATAAGCATCCTTCGAATATAATTCTTTCGAGTAAAGGTCACCTTATGACGCCTCATTTCATAATCATAAATAATAATATAGGTCTCAACCCACTTTCATATTTTCATGGCACCTCGTGCCCACATATTTCTGTCTCATATTGCACAACAACATCCTCATATTACTTAGTTCATAGGTTCCATAACCCAACACAATTAAGAATGTTCAATGAGCCTCATTCACTTAACATAAAGTGGAGTACAGCTTCCAACCCAATTAGGAAATCAACAAGAAAAGATGAAGTTATTTTTTTTTTGAAATCATTTGATAAAGAAAATACCCTTTTCAATTAAATTACAATATCGAATGAGTCATTACCTTTAATACGAGAAATCAATAAATCAAAACATAGAAGAAATTCCTTTTTAAGTAAAGTACAACCTCAAACGGTTTAAGGAAACTTTAGTTGAGAAATCAATTGAGTTAAAAATGTAATAATTCTTGAAATTTGAAGTATTAAACATATTAAAAAAAATAAGTCGAGGTATTGTAAACACTATGGATTCCTACACAAAGGATCACAACAGTAAAGGAATCTAAACAGTTAATACACTTGAATTATTAATAACAAGTAAACACAGCAAACAGAAAGTGCACGATATCACCCTCCACAACAATACACGGCATCACCCTTCGTGCTTTAACACTCTCTCACCAAAATAATACACGGCATCACCCTTCGTGCTTTACACTCTTCCTCACCCAAGCAACAAACACAAGGCAAATAGGGTAAGGGAATCTATAACATCAAAATAAAATCAAGTAATAACGGAAAATCAGTAAATAAACATACAGGACAACATAACTCAATTAGAATCGGGAAAAATCAAGGACAAGTGCACGACATCACTCTTTGTGCTTTTACTCTCGTCATCACCATAAGAATCAATATAAACTACACGGCATCACCCTTCGTGCTTTACACTCTTCCTCACCATAAAATCAATATAATCGGCACGGAATTGTACATCGTGAGGCACGACATCACCCTTCGTGCTTTACACTCTTTCTCACAAAATCATACACGGCATCACCCTTCGTGCTTTAACACTGTTCCTCACCCAAACAACAATCACAAGAAATAATGGCAAGGAAATAAATGAAATCACAATAAATCCCGGTAAGGGAACAATAATACAACAATCAAATAAACGACAAGGGAAACAACATCAAAACAATAACATCCCGGCAAAGGAGACAATAATATCAAACAAACATCCCGGCAAGGGAACAATAATATCAAACAAATATCCCGGCAAGGGAACAATGGTGATAATAACATATGAAGCGCAATAAATCACAACTGAGTCATAACAATTATAATACAAGACTCACGCGCATGCTTGACACCAACGTATAGATACTCGTCACCATGCCTATACGTCGTACTCCACAATTAACATGTAGCAAATAAGACACAACTCTTAATCCCTCAAGCTAAGGTTAGACCAAACACTTACCTCACTTTGCAACCAATTCAAAATTCCAACAAACCTTTGCCTCGCGAATTCGTGCCCGAAATTCCCAAATCTAGTCATAAACAATTCGACTCAGTCAATAAAATTTATAGGAATTAATTCTATATGTGTCACACCTCCTTTTTTCGCCCCCGCGAGGGGTGAAGGAGTTTTTTCCAATTAAAGGACAATCGAAACAGGATTTGTTTATTTCTTTCAGAGTCGTCACTTGGGAGATTTAGGGTGTCCCAAGTCACCAATTTTAATCCCGAATCAAGGAAAAGAATGACTCTGTATTATAGTCTGCGAACCAGAAATCCGGATAAGGAATTCTGTTAACCCGGGAGAAGGTGTTAGGCATTCCCGAGTTTCGTGGTTCTAGCACGGTCGCTCAACTGTCATATTTGGCTTAAATATCTGATTTTTATACAATTATGAGCTCAGGTGCAAATTTTTAACTCTTTACCGCTTTTATTATCATATTTTTAAAAGAATGTGAACATCGTTTAAAAATATGTCTTTGGACTGCGTCACATAAAATGCACCCGCGATCCGGAACGTATTTTTATTCAATGTTTTGGGATTTGGATTTGGGTCGCATAAATGCGCACCCGAGTTTAGGAATGTATGATTATTAAAATCGTGCATAAAGCGATTAGCGTATTATTATTTCTGGGCAAGACTGTGGAATTCACTAAACAGTCCATCCCGAATTCTAAATATTCAATTAAACATTTATTGAGGGCCCCGCAATTGGTGTATTTTATTGGGCGAGGCTCATCTCATTTATTTTTAAAGGACAGTCCTAAAATGCTTATATTTTTCTCTTATTAAATTTGTCTCTACAAAATAAAAGAGAAAATAGATTAATTTATTTACATGCTTGAGTTGTTATAGATGAGTTTCGAATATGATTCATAAAATATGAAAATGATGCAAACAGGACAGTCCGTTGCCACTGCGGACCCAGGCCCAACGTGTATGACATAAAACTAGACCTGGGCTGTCTTATTCACATGTTACTACCTAGTTACATTATACTGGGCATGTTCTCAGTTTATCAAATTAAAAGAAAACTTAGCAATCTAATTTTAATCCTAGACCATTTACATGCTGAAATTAACCAATATTATTTATCTAAACAATATTCCTACCAGGTTCCGAAATGGTCTATTCGTTTGATTTTTAACTAGACGGAGTTACTACACCATTTTATTTATTTTTAGGCAATATATAGATAGTTCATCCGTTAAGCTATTGTCAGATGTTCCACTATTTATATTAAATAGCTACATGATTCTAATTTTTGTAAGCTAAATAATTTATATATACAAATAAAATTCAGAATATAATTAAAATAAATTTAGAACTTCAACTCTTCATTTTCGTATTCATGCTTCCTGTTTCAGTTTACAATAATCAGCGTGTCAGTTGTGTACCTGATATTGGAAGCAAAAGAAAAGGGAGATCAGCGGAAATTTAGTAGCATACAACAACAGCAACTCCACCAGCAAGTAACAACTAGCAACGAAAAACTTAGTGACAGATTTTAAAATCAAGACAAAAATCCAGAAACACCAACAACAATCAACGGACAAAAGCAAATGGAATCTTTCCAGATTTTGAAAGACTAATTAGTGTTTAACCATTAATTTCTGAATCCGTATATCAGAATATTTGGATTGTATATCACGTGTATACTATTCTTCTTTTGAATTTCCAGAATGTTTTTCTTTTTATTTTCTGAAATCTTAGTATTTTTCGGAATTTCCTCTCTCTTCAGATTTTCTTCTGTATTCTGTTCTGTATTCTCCTCTCTTTTTATTCTGTCCTCTTTTTTCTATATTCTCCTCCTTTTTTATTCTCTGTCCTCTATTCTATTTTTTTCGTCCTCAAAATCTGATCAAGTTCTTTCATTTATATCTCATCCCAAACCCTTTAATCAATTAATAAAACCACACTTTCTCCTACCAAACCCACTATCTTCCCACTCATACCCCTTTTAATCCCACTACCTAATGTTTTGTCCCCCACTACATTAAACAAATATATCAAACCCCAACCCATTACCTCTTGTCCCCCATGCCTAACATAAACAATTATATCACCCACACCCCATTACATTTTATCCCTCATGCTTAACATAAAGAATTATTCAAAATGTTCAATTACCAAACTACCCCTCTGACCTTATTGCAATTACCATTTTACCCCTGAACGTACTGCAATTTACCAAACTACTCCATCAGCTATAACCAATTCACCTAATCAATCTCAACCAAAATATAGCCAATATGACCAATTTCTCAACAAATTTTAACAACAAATTCAAACTAAATGATGAACAACAAAGAAACACCTAAAATTATTTTGATTGAACAATATTTTTTAACAACAAACAAACCTACTTTCAGATTCAACAACAACAACAACAAACAAGTATATTCAGATTTCTAAACTCAATAATCATTTGAACTTAAAATTAAATCTAATAACATTACAACCAACAATTTATATATTAAAACTAAACAAGATCATGAAACAAACTAAAGAAATAATCAAAAATGATAATCAACAAACAAGAAGATCAAACTTATACTAATTTCGGATTCAAGAACAATCAGACAAAGTATGGACATAAATGAAAAGATTCAACAACAATAACAAACAAGTTTTATTCAAATTCGAATTAAACTCGAATTAAGCTTACACAAAACAAATAAACATATTCAAATCACTAAACTTCAAATAATCAATTGATCTTTCTAAATTAAGTACAACAATATTATAACAAAGATACATGATTCAAACTAAATAAACAAAAATTAAAAACCAAAACATAACTTCATTAAATCACTGGATTAAAAACGAACTTTAAACAAAGATGAACATGAATTAAATCTATATTAAACAACAAACAACGGATTCAAGCGATTTAAACTAAATCTAACAATATGAAAATTAAACTAATAATTTCTTTTACAAAAATAAATAAAAGCACATGAAATAAACTGAAAAACTAATTAATCAAAGTTCCATTTGAATCTGAAAATTAAATCAACAAAACATATGAACAAACTAGAAAATTAATTCAACGATAAACATGAACAAAGCAAGAATCGAACATTTACCGATTTTAGAATCCGAGAACATCAAAATAAAAATACGGATAAATTGAAACTCAAACCCACTAAACGGATCGAAGCGATGACGAACTCGAACGAAAACAAATCCATTCGGAAGCGATTATCGCACCAAAATCACTCGAATCTGCCCGGAAACTTAAACAATAGACGAAGCTCGATGGAGGGGTGCTTGGCGACGAAGAGAACTGAAGTAAAAGCAACAAAGCTACCATGGAGAAGAAGCAGCTAGCAGCAACAACAAAGGAGCAATAGCAGCAACACGATGGAGTAGCAGCAGCAGCACGTCGGAGTAGCAGCAGCAGCACATCGGAGCAGCAGCAGCAACACGATGGAACAGCAGCAGCGACGGGAATGGTGGTGGGTTCAGCTGACGTGAAGAAGAAGTAACCAACAGCGGCAGTGAAGCAGGAGCAGCGATAAGCGACAAAGGTCGACGAGGAAGGAGCAACAGGCAGCAGCCATGTTGGACGCGGCAGCCATGGGTGTCGAGCTCAAGCTCGAGCTTGACGAAGAAGATGAAGCAGTGGCAGCGGGGTCGTGAGGGCGATGAAGACCGACATGTGTGTGTGTGTGTGTTGAGGGTGAGGCATGAGGGGGAAGGGGTGTGAGGGGTGAGGGAAGCCATTGGAGAGGAGCTTGGGGTGTGGTTTGGAGAGGATGAAGAAGAGAGGGGGGGCGGGTGGTTTATGTTTTAGGTTTTGGTTTTTAGGGTTTTTTTGGTTTTTGTTTTTGTTTTGGGAAAAATGAAAAATGAAGAGGGGTTAGGTATTGGGGTTATGGGGCAGACCGGGTCGACCCGTGCGGAGATGGACTGGGTCATGGGGAAGGTTGGGTATTTTTTGGCTTGTAGCTTGAATTAGAAGAGGAGCCCAATTCCGATTTTTTTGTATTTTTGCTCTCTTTTCTTCTTTTATTTTTCTAAAACTAAATTCTAAAAATCCTTAAATTATTATTAAGAACTAAATTAAGTTATAAAAGCGTAAATTAACTCCCAATAATAATTAACGCACAATTACGTAATAATTAAGCATAAAATTGTATAATTGGACATTAAATGCTAAAAATGCAAAAGATGCCTATTTTTTGTAATTTTTAATTTTTATAAAACAAACTTAATTACTAACAATTGTGGAATTAAATCCTACATGCAAAATGCGACATATTTTTGTATTTTTTATTGATTTAACAAATAAACATGCACAGACAAATACAAATAATTATCCAAAAATGTCACAAAAATTCTCAAAATTGCACACCAAGGAAAATCATTTTATTTTGAATTTTTTGGGAGTAATTCTCATATAGGGAAAAAATCACGTGCTTACAGCTGCCCCTCTTTGCCCGAAGACACGAAGGGTTTTCGTGCAAAGATAAAGCGAGCGATTTTTTGCCCATCCAAGTACTCCGTATGAAGCATTTTTTGAAAAAGATTTAACCGAACCTTTGCTTCAAAGGTTTCCTACATATCCTGGGCTGAACAGGAATCAGGTTAATGTAGTTCGGGAAGTTTTGGTAGCTGGGACTACCATGGGACTGCAAGGTTTCTGTTGTTGCATGCTATTACCACTGCTTACCGATCTCCTTGTTACACCGTGTTTAAAAGAAAACAAGAAGCTAGGCTAGGCTGCAACTTGTTCTTGTTGTCTTGCTTTCTTGTCGGCTTGTGTTTCCTCCGGTGCTTTTCTTCCGAGACTTTGGGGATGACACTGGCCCTTTGCTTTTCTGAATACCAGTTTTCATCATTTTGTTCGGTCTGCTGGGGACATGGCTTTCTTCATTAAGCTTTTCGGCGGTTCCTCTGGGGATACGGCTTTC
The DNA here is from genome assembly GCF_000715075.1 of Nicotiana tabacum. Lineage (NCBI taxonomy): Eukaryota > Viridiplantae > Streptophyta > Magnoliopsida > Solanales > Solanaceae > Nicotiana > Nicotiana tabacum. The sequence continues at coordinate 23,944,270 of NC_134084.1, read as the reverse complement.
TTCATCAGATTCGTTATGCTGGGCATAATTTAATGTTCACAGGCCGCTTCTTTCAAGATGCGTCTTTTCTTCCTTTTGACTCACGCGCTTGAATTTGTGTTGGGATCTTTTGTTGCAACCTTCTGCTTTCCGGTGCTGGTATTTTTATTGTTTCTTGCTAGGGATTCTTGTTGTAACCTTCTGCCTTCCGGTGGGGTTACTGATTTCAAAATCTGCAGTATAAGACTAAAAAGTATTCCTCTCGTTATACAGGTGGGCGCCTGACTTCAACAAACAACTTTGAAAAATAAAACGCCTTTCCTCTCTTCAGGCGGGCTCCTGACTTCAACAAACAACTTTGAAAAATAAAACGTCATTCCTCTCTTCAGGCGGGCTCCTGACTTCAAATAAACAACTTTTTAAAATAAACGTCATTCCTCTCTTCAGGCGGGCTCCTGACTTCATCAACAACTTTAAAAATAAAACGTCATTCCTCTCTTCAGGCGGGCTCCTGACTTCAACAACAATTTTGAAAAATAAAAACGTCATTCCTTTCTTCAGGCGGGCTCCTGATTTCAAAAACAACTTTAAAATAAAAATGTCATTCCTTTCTTTAGGCTGGCGAAATTTCAACAACTTTTAAAAATAAAACGACATTCCTCTCTTCAGGCGGGCTCCTGACTTCAAAAACAACCTTTAAAATAAAAATGCCATTCCTTTCTTTAGGCTGGCGAAATTTCAACAACTTTTAAAAATAAAACGCCTTTCCTCTCTTCAGGCGGGCTCCTGACTTCAACAACAACTTTAAAATGCCATTCCTTTCTTTAGGTTGGCGAGATTTCAACAACTTTTAAAAATAAAACGCCTTTCCTCTCTTCAGGCGGGCTCCTGATTTCAACAACAACTTTGAAAATAAACGCCATTCCTCTCTTCAGGCGGGCTCCTGACTTCAAACAAACAACTTTTAAAATAAACGTCATTCCTCTCTTCAGGCGGGCTCCTGACTTCAACAACAACTTTAAAAATAAAATGTCATTCCTTTCTTTAGGTTGGCGAGATTTCAACAACTTTTAAAAATAAAACGCCTTTCCTCTCTTCAGGCGGGCTCCTGATTTCAACAACTTTAAAAATAAAACGTCTTTTCTCTCTTCAGGCGGGCTCCTGATTTCAACAACAACTTTAAAAGTAAAATGCCTTTCCTCTCTTCAGGCGGGCTCCTGACTTCAACAACAACTCTGAAAATAAAATGTCATTCTACAGGTGGGCTCCTGACTTCAACAACAACTTTGAAAAATAAAAATGTCATTCCTCTCTTCAGGCGGGCTCCTGATTTCAAAAACAACTTTAAAATAAAAATGCCATTCTACAGGTGAGCTCCTGACTTCAACAACAACTTTGAAAAATAAAAACGTCATTCCTCTCTTCAGGCGGGCTCCTGATTTCAAAAACAACTTTAAAATAAACGCCTTTCCTCTCTTCAGGCGGGCTCCTGATTTCAACAACAACTTTAAAAATAAACGTCTTTCCTCTCTTCAGGTGGGCTCCTGATTTCAAACTTAGGAGGAAATGCCTCTCCTATGGGTAAAACTAAACTTTAGGAGGAAATGCCTCTCCTATGGGTGAAACTAAACTTAGGAGGAAATGCCTATCCTATGGGTAAAAACAAACTTAGGAGGAAATGCCTCTCCTATGGGTAAAAACAAACTTAGGAGGAAATGCCTCTCCTATGGGTAAAACTAAACTTTAGGAGGAAATGCCTCTCCTATAGGTAAAACTAAACTTAAGAGGAAATGTCTCTCCTATGGGTGAAACTAAACTTAGGAGGAAATGCCTCTCCTATGGGTAAAAATAAACTTTAGGAGGAAATGCATCTCCTATGGGAGAAAATAAACTTAGGAGGAAATGCGTCTCCTATGGGTAAAAAAAACAAACTTAGGAGGAAATGCGTCTCCTATGGGTAAAAACAAACTTAGGAGGAAATGCCTCTCCTATGGGTAAAACTAAACTTTAGGAGGAAATGCCTCTCCTATGGGTAAAACTAAACTTAGGAGGAAATGCCTCTCCTATGGGTAAAACTAATTTAGGAGGAAATGCATCTCCTATGGGTAAAACTAATTTAGGAGGAAATGCTTCTCCTGTGGGTAAAAACTAATTTAGGAGGAAATGCTTCTCCTGTGGGTAAAAACTAATTTAGGAGGAAATGCATCTCCTATGGGTGAAACTTTAAACTTAGGAAGTGCGTCTCCTATGCGTGAACCATTTCCTTCTTCCTGAATTATTTACTTACCTGTGTTGTCTTCCCTCGAAACTGCTGGGGATTATTTTGCTGGGGATAAATTTTCCTTTTCTTCCTTACCCACTCTGGGTTGTCCGGCCCTCTTGAAACTTGGTCGAAACTCTGTCGAGGATGCTTCTACATCTCGATGATCAGCTGGGGATAACACTGCGAACTACTGAGTAACCCTGCTGGGGATAACACTGCTGAAGATAACTCTGCTGAGTAAATATGTTATCTTACTCTTTCCAAAACTACTTCCTTTTAAGTAGGATGTTTCATTCCTCTGCAAACTACTTCCCTTTTTTTTCTTTTTTTTTCTTTTTTTCATAGCTTCTTCCTTCGAAGACTACCTCCCTTAAGACTCGTTTTGCCTTTCCTCGAAAGGAACCGCTGAGGATACCAATTTTCACCAAACTTGTGTTGGACTCCTCGAAACTGCTGGGGATAACACTATTGGGGAATTATTTACTTACCTGTTGGGGGATAAAATGTTATCAGCTGGGGATAACGTTGTCGAGGATAACACTGCTGGGGGATTCTGATTCCTTCAGAACTAGTGCTTCACTCTTCGGAAGGCTGTTGGGAATGATACTGGCCTTCTGCTTTTTCTAAGCTCAAGTTTCATCCCTTTGTTCTATCCGCTGGGGAACAACTTCCTCCATTGAAACTTGTTATGCCGGGGGGAAAACTGGTTCAAAGACCACTTCCCTCGAGACTGGTGCTATCTTTATTCTTCCCCGACTGGGTATCTGACTTTCAGAAAATTTTCTAAATGAAAGGAAATTTTTTTCCCCAGTTTGATAATATCCCTTGTGGCCTGCATTTCTGGTATCAATGCCATTTCCTTTACATATTTCAAATCAAACAAAATTTGTTAGTTTAAAACGCGGTGGTTGGTTGTGATACTCCTACTGGGATGGTTTTCCCTTTCTCCTTCCTTGCTCTGCGTTCCACAACTTTTTGGGGATGATATTATTTGCTGGGGATAATCCCTTTCTGCTGGGGATATCCCTCTTCTTTTGTGGCATAGCTCGGAAACTGGCATTTCCCCGACCTTTTAGTCTCGCATGAATTTCCCAAATCATGCTCATTGCTCTCCTTGATTTGTCCACAGGCCTTGGCCTTGAGGTTTATAACCTTTGATTTCGGCAAGGGTATCCCTCTTGACACTCGTCAATCCTTTTGTCAATTCCCTTTTGCTGGGGATATCTTTTTTGACACTGGCCTCGCGCTTGTTCCTTGCTGACTATACCATTTGGATGTACTAGTCAGATCTCATCTTGCATGATTGGAAAGCTGATGGCCTATTTTGAAGTCATTTCCCACTGGTTCTGACCAAACAGACTCTACTGGGGAATTTTCTATGAAAGGAGAAAGATAAAAAGGAACAGAATAAAAGACAAAGGAAAAGATGACTTTTTAATAAAAGAAACTATAAATAAAAACCTATCAAATGCAGTTACCAACTCTAATGGTCATGACATGCACATGTGGCCTATCCTCCGCCGTCAATCGTCTTTTAAGATCTTCAATTGGCGATTCCCCATCTGATTCTCAATCTTATTCGACTTGTAGTGCCCGAAGGGTTTTCACTATCAAGCCTCTCTCATTTTGGTTTTTCTCTCAGCTTTCATCGCCTTATGGTGTCCGTGAAGATTTTCACCGATAAGACTCTCTCATTTGTATCACTTTCCAACTGGGGATTTGGAGTGTTGTCGGTATGACTCTTTCTGCTGGGGATTAGAGTCCTCTCTGCTGTGGAACATAGTGTTATGTTCACCGGTAAGACTCTCATTTGTCTGACTTGGCATCTTTTGAAGACTGATCAGAAGGTCTTTCTTTGGACCGTAATGTGGGTTTTTGGATAGAGCTAGAAAGAAAGGGTATTAAAGGCTCAAAAACAAATCAATTTGAGGTTCAAAATTACAACCTTCGGAACCATATTTGTTTACAACAAGCGCAACCCTTGCCCCAGTTTCTTACTTGGGGATTATTTATTTATTATTTTTTATTATTTTTAATTTTTATTACACCATGCACACTATGCACCCTATGACCGAGCCGTGAAGCGCTTACGTATCCTCTTTGAGGAATCAGGTCAAACGTAGTTTCCAATTCCTCTTTTTCATTTGACTTTCCTTTGTTTTTTTTCTGTTATCATTTTTCTTTTCTTCTTTTTTTTCATTTTTCTTTTGTCGTTTTGTTGATTTTTTTTTCTTTTTCTTTTTGTATTTTTTTTTTCTTATCTTATCTTTTCATGTTTGTGTTTCTACTCTTTGCTACTGATTCCGAAAGAGAGGTATGAAAAGAAAACAAATAAATAAGGCTCAAAAAGGGGTAACGAAGGATAAAGTGTTTAGGTAGCAGAACAAAATGCCTCCGTCATTCCAGTCTTCAAAACATGCCAAATGCAAACAACACATCAAAGATTTGCAGCCTCTTCTGATGGTGCTGGACTTGACAATTATATTCAACATCTACTTGTTCATTTGTCACTTCTAAAGCACCGTTGGGCGACACTCTAACTCTCATTATCATGAAAGTGAATCTTGCTTTTAACGGTTTTCTTTATGTTTTACTTGCCCCAGTTCCATATGAATCGAGCTCTGAATAATCTCAAACCGTCCTTATTTTTTTTAAATGTTCTGATTACCTTTCCGGGATTTAACTTTTAAGATTAGGACCAAACTGTGTGTGCATGTCATGTCACTGGAATCGACGCTGAACAAAAAATGATAAAAGGGCTAAACAAAAAGATGACTGGAAATAATAAAATACCGGATTTTGCATTAGACTACCGGTGAAATGGTTTGAACAACAAAACAAAAAAAAAACAAACCAGAATAAAATCCTAAAACAACCTGTACAAAACCGCTATGACAAAGCGGGAAGATAAGAAAGTTTGACACAAGACAATATCTGGACTACAACCCTAATAATCCGAACAGCAGAAATGACAACAAAATAAGCCACCACAAGCTTCTCTCTTGCTAACCAAGGAACGGAGCGTCCTCCCACTTTATCAAAATTGGCATCTTAGCCACTGAGCTTCGCATCAGTATTGTCCAGACCATTGCCAACTTCAATATCATCAACCTTAGTCAACAAGTCCCCAATAGGATTCGAGTGCTTCTGTCATCAGGCCTGATCCCCGCAAAGTGTGCTTCTGGATCTTGTATTTCCGGCTTACCACAAACCAACCACCTTCTTCCTTTGATTCAAAATAAAATAGGTTAGAATGGACTCAGTCGGTCCTCATTATTAACAACATCTTTTTCCCTTCTTTGTTTTTCCTTTTTTTTCCCATTCTTTTTTCATTTTTTTTTCTTTTTTGTCGTGGTCGAATCTTATGGAGATTGCCTACGTATCATGACCCCGCATGAATCAGACCTTGCGTAGTTCGGACCAATAAAGATAAACAATAATAAACATTTTTTCAATTTTCATATTAAAACAAACTGGGTTTCAAAGGTTTGAAGATGACCTACAAACTCGAAAATCAAACAACCCACATATTCTAATAAAAAGATATACAAACTCCAAAAACAAATGGCCAGCTTCCTTTCTCCGTTTGACAAATGCAACCGAACGGTTATTTTTGCAAACGTGGCCCCCTCCAAATTTCACATGAATTTGAGGCCGGAGAGGATTATTTTATGACACTTTACAAACTTGTCCGTTCTTTTACGAAAATAGCCTTTCGACAACTGAAAGATATTCTAAGGCTATTTCGGCAAGAACGGTTTAAGACGCGGCCGAAGCTGGCTCGACTTATTTTTGACTAAAAATTCAAACGGTATTCACCTGACCGCTGACTCTTTGTTTTTTTTTTAAATTACAATGAAAACGTGGTGTTGCAAACACGGCCCTTCAGCGCCTCGGGGACGAAGATTTTTAAGGCTATGTGAGTCAACTGGACCAAAATCCTAAACATGACCCAAAAGGTGGTTGTTTATGCAAAGTCAGCCTTCCGGCGTCCCTTTCGGGAACATTCGGCTATTTTTGACAAAACAGCATCACCCGACTTATTTATGACCCTTTTTAAAATTTTGACATATTTTTTATTTATTATTTATTTGTTTTTTGTTATTTTAGCAAAAGGTGGGGTTGGACCCGATGAGGGTTGCCTACGTATCTCACATCTGGTGAGAATCAAACCCGCGTAGTTCAGGCAATTAACTGAACTATTTTAAAACAGGATTTTTTTTTTTCATTTTCAGCAGCAAATAACAAAATCACTTTCAAAGAACGACTCTTTTCATTTTCATTTTGGCATTTTCATAAACAAATAAAAAACTATTTTAAAAGTAAGACTCTTTTTCATTGTCATTTTTCAGGGGAAGACAAACTATTTTCCTTTTCTATTTTTTTTTTGAAAAATAAGACAGAACAATGACTCTTTTTTTTCTATTTTTCCTTCGCTTTTAATAAAACTAACTAATAAGATTTTTTTTTTTCATTTTCTCAAAATTTCGGCAGAGTTTTGACGGTATTCGGGCATTGGGTTTTTTTCAAAAATAAACAATCAATTCCCTAACCGCTATTTCTTTTTTCTTCAATTTCACAATATTCCTGATATTCAAAAGTTGGTCAACACACAAGTCTGAATCAAATAAATGCGCAAGTAGTAGCAAGTAAGATGCATCAGGATGGTCATTTTCATTTTTGGTACACCTGTCCTAGACAGACCCAACCCCTGTGTTGAGCCTCCAAAGTCAAATGCACGTGATACAAACAAACGTTCCTACTAGGGATCCGGCATGAAGCTGAGTTATTCTAGGTTCATAACCTGGGTATTTGTTCTAGACTGTGTACCCGAGATGACAACTCGAGTCGAGGAGGGGGCTACGTACCGGGGACCCGCGGGATCGTCCGGCTTTGTAACTTGTCCGGCCTCTTTCTTATTTTAGGTATTGACACTAACAGAATAGGGAGTCTCGACCAGCGAGCTTCTCCCCGGAGGTAAGAAGAGAAGGGTTTCGGCACAATTTATATACAGTTCACATAATATCAAAGCGGTAAAAGCATCATTTAGCACATTAGGCATGTATCATGTAACAAAATCAGATAAAACCAAATATAACAATTCATCTAAGCTCGAATTTCTAACCCTGAACCAGTGGTTCTGTGTTTTATCCCCAGCAGAGTCGCCAGAGCTGTCACACCTCCTTTTTCCGCCCCTGCGAGGGGTGAAGGAGTTTTTTCCAATTAAAGGACAATCGAAACGGGATTTGTTTATTTATTTCAGAGTCGCCACTTGGGAGATTTAGGGTGTCCCAAGTCACCAATTTTAATCCCGAATCGAGGAAAAGAATGACTCTGTATTACAGTCCGCGAACCAGAAATCCGGATAAGGAATTCTGTTAACCCGGGAGAAGGTGTTAGGCATTCCCGAATTCCGTGGTTCTAGCACGGTCGCTCAACTGTCATATTTGGCTTAAATATCTGATTTTTATACAATTATGAGCTCAGGTGCAAATTTTTAACTTTTTACCGCTTTTATTATCATATTTTTAAAAGAATGTGAACATCGTTTAAAAACATGTCTTTGGACTGCGTTACATAAAATGCATCCGCGATCCGGAACGTATTTTTATTCAATGTTTTGGGATTTGGATTTGGGTCGCATAAATGCGCACCCGAGTTTAGGAATGTATGATTATTAAAATCGTGCCTAAAGCGATTAGCGTATTATTATTTCTGGGCAAGACCGTGGAATTCACTAAACAGTCCATCCCGAATTCTAAATATTCAATTAAACATTTATTGAGGGCCCCACAATTGGTGCATTTTATTGGGCGAGGCTCATCTCATTTATTTTTAAAGGACAGTCCTAAAATGCCTACATTTTTCTCTTATTAAATTTGTCTCTACAAAATAAAAGAGAAAATGTATTAATTTATTTACATGCTTGAGTTGTTATAGATGAGTTTCGAATATGATTCATAAAATCTGAAAATGATGCAAACAGGACAGTCCGTTGCCACTGCGGGCCCAGGCCCAACGTGTATGACATAAAACTAGACCTGGGCCGTCTTATTCACATGTTACTACCTAGTTACATTATACTTGGCATGTTCTCAGTTTATCAAATTAAAAGAAAACTTAGCAATCTAATTTTAATCCTAGACCATTTACATGCTGAAATTAACCAATATTATTTATCTAAACAATATTCCTACTAGGTTCCGAAATGGCCTATTCGTTTGATTTTTAACTAGATGGAGTTACTACACCATTTTATTTATTTTTAGGCAATATATAGATAGTTCATCCGTTAAGGTATTGTCAGATGTTCCACTATTTATATTAAATAGCTACATGATTCTAATTTTTGTAAGCTAAATAATTTATATATACAAATAAAATTCAGAATATAATTAAAATAAATTTAGAACTTCAACTCTTCATTTTCGTATTCATGCTTCCTATTTCAGTTTACAATAATCAGCGTGTCACTTGTGTACCTGATATTGGAAGCAAAAGAAAAGGGAGATCAGCGGAAATTCAGTAGCATACAACAACAACAACCCCAGCAGCAAGTAACAACCAGCAACGAGAAACTTAGTGACAGATTTTAAAATTAAGACAAAAATCCAGAAACACCAACAACAATCAACGGACAGAAGCAAAAGGAATCTTTTCAGATTTTGAAAGACTAATTAGTGTTTAACCCTTAATTTCTGAATCCGTATATCAGAATATTTGGATTATATATCAGGTGTATACTATTCTTCTTTTGAATTTCCAGAATGTTTTTCTTTTTATTTTCTGAAGTCTTAGTATTTTTCGGAATTTCCTCTCTCTTCAGATTTTCTTCTGTATTCTGTTCTGTATTCTCCTCTCTTTTTATTCTGTCCTCCTTTTTCTGTATTCTCCTCCTTTTTTATTCTCTGTCCTCTATTCTATTTTTTTCGTCCTCAAAATCTGATCAAGTTCTTTCATTTATATCCCATCCCAAACCCTTTAATCAATTAATAAAATCACACTTTCTCCTACCAAACCCACTATCTTCCCACTCATCCCCCTTTTAATCCCACTACCTAATATTTTGTCCCCCACTACATTAAACAAATATATCAAACCCTAACCCATTACCTCTTGTCCCTCATGCCTAACATAAACAATTATATCACCTACACCCCATTACATTTTGTCCCCCCATGCTTAACATAAAGAATTATTCAAAATGTTCAATTACCAAACTACCCCTCCGACCTTATTGCAATTACCATTTTACCCCTGAACGTACTGCAATTTACCAAACTACCCCATCAGCTATAACCAATTCACCTAATCAATCTCAACCAAAATATAGCCAATATGACCAATTTCTCAACAAATTTCAACAACAAATTCAAACTAAATGATGAACAACAAAGAAACAACTAAAATTATTTTGATTGAACAATATTTTTTAACAACAAACAAACCTACTTTCAGATTCAACAACAACAACAACAAACAAGTATATTCAGATTTCTAAACTCAATAATCATTTGAACTTAAAATTAAATCTAACAACATTACAACCAACAATTTCTATATTAAACTAAATAAGATCATGAAACAAACTGAAGAAATAATCAAAAATGATAATCAACAAACAAGAAGATCAAACTTATACTAATTTCGGATTCAAGAACAATCAAACAAAGTATGGACATAAATGAAAAGATTCAACAACAATAACAAACAAGTTTTATTCAAATTCGAAATAAACTCGAATTAAGCTTACACAAAACAAATAAACATATTCAAATCACTAAATTTCAAATAATCAATTGATCTTTCTAAATTAAGTCCAACAAAATTATAACAAAGATACATGATTCAAACTAAATAAACAAAAATTAAAAACCAAAACATAACTTCATTAAATCACTGGATTAAAAACGAACTTCAAACAAAGATGAACATGAATTAAATCTATATTAAACAACAAACAACAGATTCAAGCGATTTAAACTAAATCTAACAATATGAAAATTAAACTAACAATTTCTTTTACAAAAATAAATAAAAGCACATGAAATAAACTGAAAAACTAATTAATCAAAGTTCTATTTGAATCTGAAAATTAAATCAACAAAACATATGAACAAACTAGAAAATTAATTCAACGATAAACATGAACAAAGCAAGAATCGAACATTTACCGATTTTATAATCCGAGAACATCAAAATAAAAATACGGATAAAATGAAACTCAAACCCACTAACCGGATCGAAGCGACGACGAACTCGAACGAAAACAAATCCGTTCGGAAGCGATTATCGCACCAAAATCACTCGAATCTGCCCAGAAACTTAAACAATAGATGAAGCTCGATGGAGGGGTGCTTGGCGACGACGAGAACTGAAGTAAAAGCAACAAAGCTGCCATGGAGAAGAAGCAGCTAGCAGCAGCAACAAAGGAGCAGCAGCAGCAACACGATGGAGTAGCAGCAGCAGCACGTCGGAGCAGCAGCAACAACACGATGGAACAGCAGCAGCGACAGGAATGGTGGTGGGTTCAGCTGACGTGAAGAAGAAGCAACCAGCAGCGACAGTGAAGCAGGAGCAGCGATGAGCGACGAAGGTCAACGAGGAAGGAGCAACAGGCAGCAGCCATGTTACGCGGCAGCCATGGGTGTCGAGCTCAAGCTCGAGCTTGACGAAGAAGATAAAGCAGTGGCAGCGGGGTCGTGAGGGCGATGAAGAACGACGTATGTGTGTGTGTGTGTGTTGAGGGTGAGGCGTGAGGGGGCAGGGGTGTGAGGGGTGAGGGAAGCCATTGGAGGGGAGCTTGGGGTGTGGTTTGGAGAGGATGAAGAAGAGAGGGGGGGGGGTTTATGTTTTAGGTTTTGGTTTTTAGGGTTTTTTTTTTGTTTTTGTTTTTGTTTTGGGAAAAATGAAAAATGAAGAGGGGTTAGGTATTGGGGTTATGGGGAGGACCGAGTCGACCCGTGCAGAGATGGACCGAGTCATGGGGAAGGTTGGGTATTTTTTGGCTTGTAGCTTGAATTAGAAGAGGAGCCCAATTCCGATTTTTTTGTATTTTTGCTCTCGTTTCTTCTTTTATTTTACTAAAACTAAATTCTAAAAATCCTTAAATTATTATTAAGAACTAAATTAAGTTATAAAAGCGCAAATTAACTCCCAATAACAATTAACGCACAATTACGTAATAATTAAGCATAAAATTGTATAATTGGACATTAAATGCTAAAAATGCAAAAGATGCCTATTTTTTGTAATTTTTAATTTTTGTAAAACAAACTTAATTACTAACAATTGTGGAATTAAATCCTACATGCAAAATGCGACATATTTTTGTATTTTTTATTGATTTAACAAATAAACATGCACAGACAAATACAAATAATTATCCAAAAATGTCACAAAAATTCTCAAAATTGCACACCAAGGAAAATCATTTTATTTTGAATTTTTTGGGAGTAATTCTCATATAGGGCAAAAATCACGTGCTTACAATATGAAATTCTACATTTTTCATTAAAAATCCGAAATTGCACTAATAATTCGCCCGTGGGACCCACATCTCGGAACCCGACAAAAATTACAGAATATGAAACCTTATCCAACCACGAGTCCAACCATACCAATTTTACTAAAATCCGACATCAACTCGACCCTCACATCTTCAAATTAAACCAAGAGGGTTTTCAAGATTTTCCCAATTAAAATCACCAATTAAATGCCAAAACTAGTAATAGATTCGGGTAATCTAACCAAAATTAAGTTAAGAACACTTACCCTATTGTTTTCTCTGAAAATTTCCCGAAAATCGCCTCTTCCCGAGCTCCAATTCGCTAAAAATGGAAATGGGACTTTGTCCCATTTTCAGAACTTAATGTTCTGTCCAGAAAAATTTCGGGTACTATTCACGTGTTCACACTATTCATGACTGTTCATGAGGGGTACTGTACATGGCACTGTTCATGGGTACTGTACACAACACTGTTCATGGGGTACTGTACACGGCACTGTTCACGAGGTACTGTACACGGTACTGTACACGGGGTACTGTTCATGGGGGTACTGTACACGATACTATTCACGGGGTACTGTACACTGTACTATTCACGGGGGTAGTGTACATGATGTTGTAAAAAAAAAGACAACAACTTCCCAAAGAGAATTTCAGCAGCTTTTTCTATCCGTTGACCTTCCGAAATCCACCCGAGGCCCTCGAGACTTCAACAAAATACACTAAAAAGTCCTAAAATATGATACGGACTTAGTCGAAACCTTAAATCGCATCAAATAATACTAAAACCGTGAATCACATCCCCATTCAAGCCTAATGAAACTAAGAACGTCCAACTTTTATATTCGATGCAAAAACCTATTCCGAATGACTTCAAATTTTGCACACAAGTCATAAATGACATAACAAAGCTATGAAAATTTTTAGAACTAAATTCTGACCCCGATATCAAAAAGTCAACTCTCTGGTCAAACCTAAGAAATCTTTAACCTTAGATTTCTAGATTCCGTTAAATGGTGATAATTTGATCTAGGGACCTCCAAATTCACTTTCTGGCATATGACCAAGTCCCAATTCAAGATACAGAACTACCGGAATGGTCAAAACTTTTATCCGGGTTTGTTTGCTCAAAATGTTGACCGAAGTCAACTCAATTGAGTTTTAAAGCTCTAGTTCACAATTTAATCCCTTTTCACATAAAAACCTTCCGAAAAATTATAGGGACTGCGCACACAAGTCGAGGAATTATTGATACTGCTTTTCAAGGTCTTAAAAATACCGAGATGATTATTTAATTTAAAGATGACATTTTGGGTCATCACATGAGGAGTGCCATAAACTGTATCTCCACTCTTTCTTCAGTTTCAGTGGCAGTAAGTGAAGTATCAGGTTCCTTGTGAAAAGTGGAAGATGATGTTGCATTGTTTTTCACCTGTTTCCTTCATCTTACTCATCATATCAGCCTCCCTATTTGAAACCTCAGATATTTTCCAGGGACCAGAGATGGTTTATTATGTGATCATTATTGTTCCTTCCTTGGTGAGAGGAAATTGTCTTGTTGAATACCCCATGAGTACTTCCTTCCACTTAGTGTGTCCTTTGTTGTAGACTTTGTGGCCTTTGCTTTGTGGAGAGTATCCCAGAAGGATTCCTTCATTGCTTTTGAATTAAACTTCCCAAACTGGTCCTTTTCGTTGTTGAGAACATGTCATTTTCAGTCAAGGAGGTTCTCAGATTAGTTGTCTTTGGTTTTCTTCCATTTGGCAGCTCATAGAGGGTTTTGATTCAGGAGGGACCTGATCATATACCTGTTCTCCAAGTAGAAAGCAATATTTACTGCCTTTGCCCAGAAACTCTTGGCGATTCCATTGTCGATGAGCATTGTCCATGCCATGTCTTCCAGTTCCGTTCTTTCTTTCAGCAATACCATTTTGTTGTAGAGTCCTTGATGCTGAGAAGTTGTGTGTGATTCCATTTTTGTTACACGCTCATCAAATTTTGGCATTGTCACATTCTGTCCCGTGGTCAGATGTGATGCATACTGCCTTCAATTTTACCTTCACTTGGATCTTCTTGATAGAGGCCCTTAAACATTTTGAAAGTCTCATCCTTTGTTCTAAGAACCAGTGCCCAGGTGAATCTTGTATTTGACAGACCACGAACCAGGTCCTTCTCAAGCATCTTATATCACAACTTTGTAAGGATTCAAAATCAGCAATGTAGATGTTCTTGTTTCTTTTGGCCACTAAGACCACCTTGCCAGTCCCCAAATTGGTAGTTGTGCACTCTTTTGACAAGAACTCTACTTTGTTTCATTCAACGCAGATTTGAGAGACACTTAGGAGACTGTACTTCAAGCCATCCACATAGTACACATTCTCAATTGAGTGACATAGAGATTTTCTAACTTTTCTAGCACTGAGAATGTACCCTTTCCTTTTTCAATGGATACATTCTTTTCCTGCAGGGTTTTCAGTGAGAAGAAATCTATGGTGCTTCCAGTCATGTGCTTTGAGCATCCACTGTCTTTGGTTCATTGCAGTTCGTTTCCTCTCATCATTCCCTACACATGCAAATTATAGGTTAGATTAGGAACCCAAACAAGTTTGGGTCCATTGTTATGATAAAGGGGATGGATAAGGGCTTTTCTAGTCCATGCAGGCAACATTCGTTTCTTGCGACCGGTACCTGGTCCCTTGTTAGTAGTCACTTTGTCAGTAAACACTTTGTTTTTCTAAACATATTGAACCCTGGCCTGGCAATTTTCTTTAAAGTGACCATTGTTCCCACAGTAGGTACACAACCAGTTATCAAGAACAGTGACGTACTTGTTGTAAGGGTTGTAGGGAGTTTTCTCCCTTTGGAACCAGATTCCCTGCTTGTTTCCACTATTATTCAAATACATGGCAGTGACAGCATCTGAGGAATATGTCCACTTCAGAGATTTTTCAAGATCAATTTTTACTTTCTTTAACTCAGCTTGAAGTTGCCGATTTTTCTCAAGTTCACCACATAGACTAGTTTTCACATCATTTAATTCCTATTCGAGCTTGATGTATGTCTCACTAGCTACTTTCTTCCCTTTCCTGAGACTCACAGTCCTATGTTCTCTATTGAGTCCCTCAATGGTTTCCTCTAGGTCAGTGATTATCACTAAGAAATCATCCCTCTCTTGCTCAGTAGCCGAATTTTTTTCTTCTAGAGTGTGTTTCTCATTGTTGAGACCTTCTATTGTTTCCTTCAAGTCAACCACCATAACCATCAGATCATCTCTCTCATGTTCTACACTAAATATCTTTTCATTTAGAGCTTCCTTTTCTTTTTCAAGATTAGTTATGGTCTCATTTAGGTCCACTACACAGACCACCAGATCATCTCTAGATTGTTCGGCTTCTCCTAATTCTAAGGTCAGGATCTCCTTATCATTATCAAGGCTATAATAGGCATCAATTAAAATATTGGCTAATGACCTTAACTTCTTAGAAGAGTAGGATTTCAGATTTCTCTTAACATCCCTGAAATTCACCTCATCATCTTCATCTTTTTCATCCTCATCAGACTGAGCCATCAGCATGAACAGTGAGTCATACTTCGTTGCTTCAGTTTCCACTGCCATCATAGAACTGCTTTCTACATCTGGTTCCCTTTTTGATTCACTGGAGGAGTCTCCCCAAGCAGCAAGAGCCTGCTTCACAATGTTGTCAGCACTACTTATTCGATTGAATCGTTTGTTTGGAACCAGGTTCCTTTTTGCTGCTTTGTCAGAATTTTGTTTGTATTGCTCATGTTTCGCTAGTGGTCAAGTCTTTGTTGAAATACCCTGGCTTTCCGCACCTGTGACATAGATCATTGTTCCTTGCTTTACTTGAACTGCCCCTCTTTGGTATACCACCATTTCTTCGAACCATCTTTTGAAATATTTTAGTAAGGTAGGCCATGTCACTATCTTCATCACTTGAGTCACTACTTTCAGCTTTGAGCACCAGGTTCTTTTCATTCTTCGACTCTCTCCTTTCACTGTCTTTCTTTCTTTTCATCTCGTATGTCTTCATATTACCAATCAACTCATCCATGGTTAGAGTTTGTAGATCTTTAGCTTCAGTGATAGCATTTACCTTACTTTCCCATGAACTAGGTAGAACACTGAGGATTTTCCTTACAAGCTTGTTTCTGGGAATAACATCTCCAAGTGAATGAAGCTCATTTATGATGGAGGTGAATCTGGTGTGCATATCTTGTATAGACTCATCATCCTTCATCCTAAAGAGCTCATACTCTGTGGTAAGCATGTCAATCTTGGATTGTTTAACCTGAGTAGTTCCTTCGTGTGCGGTTTACAATGCTTCCCATATTTCTTTGGTAGTATCACAAGCTGAGACTATGTTGTACTCATCGGGTCCTATTCCACACACCAAGATTTTCTTGGCACGATAGTTCTTTTCTATGGCTTTTCTGTCAATGTCGTTGTACTCTTTTCTGTCTTTCGGCACCATTGGTCCAGTTTCTTCAAGTTTATTCATAGGAATATGTGGACCATCACAGATGATGTCCCATGGTTTTGAGTCTTTGGCCATTATACAATCATGCATGCGAGTCTTCCACCAGCCGTAATATTTACCATCTAATCTGGGAGGTCTGTAGGTTGATTGTCCTTCCTCAAAGTTGGGTGGAGCAGTGATTGAGACCCTTTCTAGGTGTTATTCTTTTAGAAAGAACCTGCTCTGATACCAATTGTTAGTTTGTATGAGTCTATCAAACAATAGAGTACATAGTCCTCTATGAGGTTAAGCCAAGAATGCTAATAAAGCTGTAAGTAAAGAAGACAAGGGATTTTTACATGGAAAAATCCCACACAAGGGGATCAAAAAACTACGATCTACACTTGTAGGCTTTTAACTTCACTAACTTGCAATCTCACTATTACAAGCCACTTTGTAATAACCTTATTACAAATACTTCAACTAACTTGTGATGCTCTCACCACAAGCCACTCTATAACTCTCCTAGTTACAAAGACTTTAAACTTATGACTAATCCTAGTTACAACATAAACTCAAAAGCAAGATAGGAGATACAATGAAGAACAAATAACAAGATTACAACTCAACTACCGATATACATAAACTCATTACGAAATTAATCCTTAGTGGAGTCGTCTTCTTGTTCTTGACACACTAGTGACTTCAATACCGGATGAACACTATTATGCTTGAGAGAATATCACTAAATGCACAAGTGAATTTTATGTGCCTTGCACCATGTTGTTATACTGCAAAAGACATCACAATGGATAGTGATGTCAATTCTTGGTACATGCTTCTTCCCAATGAGAAGTGACTGTTGCACTGTCTGCTGCATAGTCACTTTTGTGGAGTTGCGTTCCAACTGTATAGTTGACTTGTACTTCTGTCAAAGAACAATAAGGGACCAGGTCCCAGTTGTGTTCCTCTTTTGTAACAGTTGCGAGATAGTCACTTTCTGCTATTACGTTCCAGCTGTACAGTTGACTTGTACTTCTGTCAGAGAACATTAAGGGAACAGGTCCCAGTTGTGTTCCTTTCTGTAATAGTTGCGGACAGTCACTGACTTGTACTTCTGTTGGAGAACCTTAAGGGACCAGGTCATTCAGGTCCCTGTTATGTTCCTCCCTGTGGTTGTTATTCATTTGCTGGAGATCAGACTAGATATTATTCATTTCAAATGTATACCATGTGGGTCAGGTTCTCTATCTGGATCTTCGCAATAAGTTTATTAGATCATCAAAACATAATAAGCATAAGATAAAGACATTGAAAATCCATCACACATGCGTACATGTTTTGTGCCCGGGCTTGAGAAACATATGTGGGCATCGTTTGTTCGATCGTTTGGCCCTATCGAAACCCTATCATTATGAAGTAATTTCCTTGCAACAAAGTTGACATCCAAGGGCAATGCCCCCCAGTATTCGAGGTTGATTGTAGGGGAACCTCGGACACTGTTATTGTTGTCTTTGACACCGATTCGTGATCGGCCTTCGATTCTAAGTTAGCATGATCTACTGTTGCCTCGTTAAAAACCTTGCCGAAAAACCTAATTGGGACAAAAACTGTTACATCCCGTACTTTAATATTAAGATGGGTCGTAGTAATCCATATAAGCTTGAAGGGATTAAGACCCTTTATGAGATTATAGAGGATTTGTGATTATGTCATTATAAGACCCCGTGAGTTTAACAACCTTGATATCGTTATATATATATTTGATATGGTATTTTTAGTTGAACACTTTTTGCAAAAATAGTTTAAAAAAATATATATTTTTATATAGTTATTAATATTACTACTTTCGAATATGCTTTAAATTATACACATAATATGAGAAAGTTAATAAAGGAGATTTTCTTTATTGTAAAGATAGAAATTATTTTCTCACAAGAAAAGAAGGTTATCTTTTTATCATTTTAAGAACTAAGCATACGAAAATGTGATGACTCAAGTGAATTCATTGTTCCAAGGCCTAAAAACCTCCTTTCTACCTCACCTTGATTTACGTGCGCGGTCCGAACCTATATCCAGAAAGCCTTCTATGTGAAAATATGAGAAATAGAAATTTCTAGAGTTAAAATTTTATTATGGTTGACTTTGGTCAACATTTTGAGCAAACGGACCCGGATCCGTGTTTCGACGATCCCGGGAGGTCTGCAGTAAAATATGGGACTTGGGCGTATGCCCGGAAATGAATTCCGAGGTCCCAAGCCTTAGAAATCAATTTTTGAAAGAAATTATTTTACTAAATTATCTGAGAAATGAAGGAGAAAAAAATTAATGTTTGAAACCATTGTTATCGAGCCCGTATTTTGGTTCCAGAGCCCGGTACAAACTTGTTATATTATTTGAAAGATAACTGTGAAATTTGGTGAAAAATGGAGTTTATTTGATATGAGTTGGACTTTCGGTTGAAGAGTTATGAACTTTGAGAGTTCTTGATGAAAATGTTGAGTTTTGAGGTTTAATTCATGATTTTACATGTTATTTTGATGATGCGATCGCATGAGTAGGTCCATATGATGTCTATGATTTAGTATGCACATTTGGTTTGGAGTTCCGAGGGCTCGGGTGAGTTTCGGGTAGGTTCCGGGATGTCTTAGGCTTAAAACATGGATGTTGCAGGTTCAGAGAAGTGCAAATCTCTGAACCCGCCAGTGCTGACCGCATTGGTTTTGGTGCTGTCCGCGGTGGGGGCTGTGCGGCCGCACTCGATTTTGTGCGGTCCGCACAGGTTCACTGGTCCGACTTCGAAAGCCTATATCTTTTTGATCTACAAGGAATTTTGAGATGATTCAAAAACGAAAGTTGTAGCCTTCATGTCTAGTTTCCAGAAAGGTAAAGATATCACAATTTGGACATCTGTAGAGAAAGTTATGGCCAAAATACTAAAGCATGTCACTGCAGTCCACATGGAGAGTTGTGCGGCCGCACTTGATTTTGTGTGGTCCGCACAGGGGGTCTGAGAGGGGTATATTAAAACGGGATATTCAGTTATTTTTCATTTTTCAAAACCCCAAAAACATAAGAGGCGATTTTTCAAACAACCTTTCTTCTCCAAAACATTGGTAAGTGATTTCTAACTCATTTTCTTTACTACTTAACTTCTTTTTACAAGATTTCATCCTAGAATCTAGGGTTTTCATGGTGGAATTGGGAACTTTGGGGAAAACCTAAGAATATTGGAATTTGGGGAGTTAGACCTCAAATTGAGGTCGGATTCCAAAACTAATTATATATCCGGGCTCGGGGCTGAATGAGTAATTGGGTTTTGACCATGTGGACCCGGGGGCGATTTTTGACTTTTTGGGGAAAACACTAGAAAACCTATTTTCATGCATTAGAATTGGTATATTTAGCATTTATTAATGTTATTAAGTAAATTGTAGCTAGATACAAGCGAGTTGGAAGTGGAACCAAGAGGTAAAGCGATAGTTGAAGCCTGGTTGTGCTCGTGGCTTTGAGGTAAGTTTTGGGTCTAACCTTAGCTTGAGGGATTAAGAGTTTTATCCTATTTGCTATGTGTTATTTGTTGAGTACGACGTATAGGCATGGTGACGAGTATCTATACGTTGGTGTCAAGCATGCCCGTGAGTTTTATACTATGATTAATGTGACTCCATTTCGTATTGTTCATGCTCTATATGATAATTTCTATGGAGGAATATGACTTGTGGGAAGTATTGTTAATTGAACATGGTAGAGCGTTGGCTCACGTTGAGAATCGAATTGTTGAACATGGTAGAGCGTTGGCTCAAGTTGAGAATTGAATTGTTGAACATTGTAGAGCATTGACTCAAGTTGAGAATTGAATTGTTGAACATTGTAGAGCATTGACTCAAGTTGTGAATTGAGTTGTGAAGTAAATGTGAAAGAATAAAGGAGAGAGAGAATCATGATATTGTTTCCCATGCCAGGATTTGATTGTTGTACTATTGTTCCCTTGCCGGGATTTTATTGTGATTTCATTTATTTCCTTGCCCTTATTTCTTGTGATTGTTGTTTGGGTGAGGAAGAGTGTTAAAGCACGAAGGGTGATACCGTGTATGATTTTGTGAGGAAGAGTGTAAAGCACGAAGGGTGATGTCGTGTCGCACGATGTACAATTCCGTGCCGATTATATTGATTTTATGGTGAGGATGAGAGTAAAAGCACGAAGGGTAATGTCGTGTAGTTTATATTGATTCTTATGGTGAGAACGAGAGTAAAAGTACGAAGGGTGATGCCGTGCACTTGTCCTTGATTTTCCTGATTCTTGCTGATAATTGAGTTATGTTGTCATTTACGTTCATTTACTGATTTTCTGTTGTTACTTGATTTTATTTCGATGTTATAGATTTTCTTACCCTATTTGCCTTGTGATTGTTGCTTGGATGAGGAAGAGTGTAAAGCACGAAGGGTGATGCTGTGCATTATTTTGGTGAGAGAGTGTTAAAACACAAAGGGTGATGTCGTGTATTGTTTTGGTGAGAGAGTGTTAAAGCACGAAGAGTGATGTCGTACACTTATCTTTGATTTCTTGATTTTTATTGATAACTGAGTTACGATTTCTCTACATTTAATTGTTGGTTTCCTGTTGATACTTGTTGTACCCCGCAGCATGATTCCCCCTTTCTATTTTTAATTGAACTGTGGTGATCCCCATATTTATTTGTTGTTCTTCTGTTATTATTCGATGTCCCCACAACATGTTACCCCCTCCCAAACTTAATTGTACATTATTGTTCTTCTTTTCCACTGTATATGATTTAACTGCACAGGTTTATTTCGTAGTCTAGTCCTAGCCTCGTCACTACTTCACCGAGGTTAGGCTAGACACTTACCAACACATGGGGTCGGTTGTGTTGATGCTACACTCTGCACTATGTGCAGATCCCGGAGCAGCTTTTAGCCAGTAGCATTTGGGTGGCTGCCTTCAGTCCAGGTAAAGATCCCAAGGTAGTCCTGCAGGTGTCTGCAGGCCCGACGTTCTCTTATATCTTATTATGTATTCTGTTTTTATTTGTTTCCAAGACAAATTGTACTTTCCTTTCAAACATTTGTTGTAGTATTCGTAGACAGTCTATGATATTGTGACACCGGATTCCGGGTAGAGACGTATGTTAGCATTGTCGTACTGGTTTTGGTTATTTTATCAGATTAAGCCTTTCGCTTGATTTTATTTATCGTTAATATTTCAATGATGATTACTTATTAATTCAAATTGTTAAAAAGGGCTAAAATGAAAGAGTTAGTGATTCTTTATTTCGCGGCTTGCCTAGCTTCTACGAGTAGGCGCCATCACGACTCCCAATGGTAGGAAATCCGGGTCATGACAAGTTGGTATCATAGCTCTAGGTTACATAGGTCTCACAATTCATGGACAAGCTTAGTAGAGTCTGAGGGATCGGCACAGAGACGTCTGTACTTATCCCTAGAGGCTACAGAGTTAGGAAAAGTTTCACTTCTATTCTTCTCGGTCGTGTGATTTTGGTTCTCTCAACGCTAAATTGCAATCTTTACTCTTGTCCTTTCACGAATGGCGAAGTCACGTACCGCTTCTTCAACCGAACAACAACACGCTTCTTCAACCGAATAACAACACAGACTGGTGTTAGATCAGCTATATCTTTGGAGGCTTTGCAGAGGTTGGATAGGTTTCACCCAGCTCTTCACTACTACTTTCAGCGGTGTATCTTCTGAGGATCCCCAGGATTATCTAGACAGTTATCATGAGGTTCTCAGGAACATGGGGATAGTGGAGACCAATGGGGTCGATTTTGCTACTTTTCGCTCGTTTGGATCTGTCAAGACTTGGTGGAGAGATTATTGCTTGGCTAAACTAGTCGGATCACCGGCTTTGACTTGGGATCAGTTTTCTCAGTTATTTCTGGATAAGTTTCATCCTGTCACTCAAAGAGAGATCTACTCGAGGTAGTTTAAGCATCTCCAGCAGAGTTCTATGAATGTTACTCGGTACGAGACCAAGTTTAATGATTTGACCCCTCATGCTCCTCTTATACTTCCCACTGAGAGAGAGAGAGAGGAGGAGGTTCATTGAGGGACTCATTCAGCCCGCTCAGTCAGCTAGAGGTGGAGGTAGAAGTATTAGAGGTAGAGGTGGAGGTGCTAGAGGTGGAGGTACATGTACTGTTCTGGTTTGTAGTAGAGATGCTTCAATTTTATTTGATCCAGGATCTACATACTCTTATGTGTCATCTTATTTTGCGTTGTATCTGGTCATACCTAGTGATTCTTTGAGTGCTCTTGTTTATGTGTCTACATCGGTGGGTGATTCTATGGTTATGGATCGTGTTCATCGTTCATTCATAGTTGTGATTGAGGGTCTTGAGGCTCGTGTAGATTTGTTACTATTGGATATGGTTGATTTTGATGTCATATTGAGGATGGAATGGCTATCACCTTACCACGCTATCTTGGATTGTCATGCCAAGACTGTGACTTTAGCCTTGCCGGGTTTACCTCGTTTAGAGTGGAGAGGGACTCTTGGTCATTCTACTAGCAGTGTTATCTCGTATGTGAAGGCTCGGCGTATGGTCGAGAAGGGGTGTTTGGCCTATTTGGCATATCTTCGTAATTCTAGTGGCGAGGTTCTTTCTATTGATTTTGTGCCTGTTGTTCGTGAGTTCCCTGAGGTATTCCCTTCAGACCTGCCGGGTATGCCACCCGACAGGGATATTGACTTCTGCATTGATTTGGCTCCGGGCACTCAGCCCATTTCTATGTCGCCGTATCGTATGGCCCCGCCTGAGTTGAAAGAGTTGAAGGAGCAGTTGCAAGACTTGCTTGAGAAGGGTTTCATTAGACCTAGTGTTTCGCCTTGGGGTGCGCCGGTATTGTTTGTTAAGAAGAAGGATGGATCGATGAGAATGTGCATTGATTACCGGCAGTTGAACAAGGTTACAATCAAGAATAAGTATCCATTGTCGAGGATTGATGATTTATATGATCAGCTTTAGGGTGCCAAGGTATTTTTGAAGATTGACTTGAGATCTGGCTACCATCACTTGAGGATTAGGGCATCCGATGTCCCTAAGACAGCTTTCCGCACTCGGTACGGGCATTATGAGTTCTTGGTGATGTCATTCGGGGTAACAAATGCCCCAACAACTTTTATGGATATAATGAACCGAGTGTTCAGGCCTTATTTGGATTCGTTCATGATAGTCTTCATTGATGATATTTTGATATATTCCCGCAGCCGAGAGGAGCACGAGCCGCATCTTAGAGTGGTCCTTCAGATCTTGAGGGATAGTTAGTTATATACTAAGTTTTTGAAGTGAGTTCTAGTTGAGTTCAGTTGCATTCCTGGGTCATATTGTATCAGCAGAGGGTATACAGGTTGATTCGAAGAAAATTGAGGCAGTCAAGAACTGGCCTAAACCAGCATCAACTAAAGAGATTCGGAGTTTCTTAGGGTTGGTAGGCTACTATCGTCGGTTCGTGGAGGGGTTTTCATCTATCGCAGCCCCGATGACCAGGTTCACCCAGAAGGGTGCCCAATTCAGGTGGTCGGACGAGTGTGAGGCGAACTTTCAGAAGCTCAAGACAACTCTGACTACAGCACTGGTGTTGGTTTTGCCCACAAGTTCAAGTCCATATATAGTTTATTGTGATGTATCTCGTATTGGGCTTGGTGCAGTGTTGATGCAGGATGGCAAGGTCATTGCTTATGCTTCGCGCCAATTGAAGATTCATGAGAAGAATTATCTGGTTCATGATTTGGAGTTGGCAGCCATTGTTCAGGCATTGAAGATTTGGAGGCATTATCTGTATGGCGTGGCATGTGAGGTGTTCATGGATCACAAGAGTCTACAGTACTTGTTCAAGCAGAAGGAGTTGATTTGAGGCAGAGAAGGTAGTTGGAGCTGTTAAAGGACTATGATATCACCATCTTATATCATC
The DNA here is from genome assembly GCF_000715075.1 of Nicotiana tabacum. Lineage (NCBI taxonomy): Eukaryota > Viridiplantae > Streptophyta > Magnoliopsida > Solanales > Solanaceae > Nicotiana > Nicotiana tabacum. Next base: position 23,920,089 of record NC_134084.1, on the reverse strand, counting down.
CGGAAAAGGCCAATGTGGTGGCCTATGCTTTGAGTAGAAAGTTAGCCAGTTTGGGCAGTCTTGCTTATATTCCGGTCGGTGAGAGACCGCTTGCTTTGGATATTCAGGCTTTGGCCAATCAGTTCGTGAGGTTGGATGTTTATGAGCCCAACCGTGTGTTAGCTTGCACAATCGCTCGTTCTTCATTATTGGAGCGTATCCGTGATCGGCAGTATGATGATCCCCATTTGTATGTCCTTAGTGACATGGTGCAGCAAGGAGGTGCCAAGCAGGTTACTTAGGAGATGATGGAGTTTTGAGGTTGTAGGGTCGAGTTTGTGTGCCTAGCTAATGTGGATGGGCTCCGAGAGTTTAATGTGACCTTCTTTAGTACCAAGTCCTCGTGAACTTTGACCTCGATCATTTCTCCTCTCATTCCATGCAGAATTTCACCCAAATTCGCTGCCTCTACGGTCCCCATTATACGGTTGATATCGATCTCTATTTGACCTTGGTTCCTGGTCAATATCTCTCTTGATTCTATCTACGGGACTGATAGGATAAACGGACCCAGAAGGAGCCCCAGTTAATCATCCTCGACCCTGATTTTCGATTGATACCGATTGTGTACATCATCCCAAGTGACAACTAGGTATTTGATCAAATTCATCTTCAACTATTGTGAAGCTACCGAACTTCGAACGTTGAGACCTTGAGTAAAAGCTTGAACAGCCCAATCGTCAGTGACCAGTGACAAATCTATATGTTCCATTTAGAATCGAGATATGAATTCCCTGAGCATCTCGTTGTCCTTCTGCCTTACCTTGAAAAGGTCCGACTTCCTGGTTGCGACCTTGATGGCCCCGGCATGTGCCTTTACAAAAGAATCTACAAGCATAGCAAACGAGCCAATAGAATTAGACAGTAAATTATGATACTATATCATAGCACCCTTCGATAGAGTCACCCTGAATTTCTTCAGCAAGACGGATTCAACCTCGCCATCTTCCAAGTCATTTCCTTTGATGGCACACGTGTATGAGGTGACGTGTTCGTTTGGATCAGTCTTCCTATTATATTTAGAAATCTCGACCATACGGAACTTCTTGGGGATTGGCTTTAGAGCTGCACTTGGGGAGAAAGATTTTTGTACAAACTTTTTGGAATCTAGTCCTTTCAATATCGGTGGTGCCCCGGGGATTTGATCGACCCTGGAGTTATAGGTTTCCACCTTCTTATCGTTTTCCTCGATCTTCTTTTCCCCTGTCTGGATTCGCTTTGTCAATTCTTTGAGCATCTTTATGATAGCAGGATTAGTTTCTGATTCCTTCTCATTCAATTTCCTTGAGGCCGATTCGACCCAGTGTATGACTTCCTAGGATGGCTCAAGTTCGACCCCACTGCAACAAAAATAACTTTTACCGACTAATTTTTAGCGGTAATAAACTTATTGCCAATATAGTAATCCCAAAATTGATATATTAGCGGTAGATCAACATTTGCAGGAAAAGGTGCTATTTTATTGGCAATTAAGCGGATCGGCCACAAAATTCAACAATTGAACGCAATTTCTATTATTTCATCTTTCCCTCCCATTTTTTTACACATAATCACCCATTCCCTCCAAATAGTCTCCATGTAAATTAAATATATTCAATCAAAAAAGAAATAAGCAAAAGGGTTTCATCTCTCTCAGCCACGCCGCTGCCAATCGCATCTTTCTCTGATCATCGCCGACCACCATCCCGAGGTAACCCAACTCATCTTTCTCTCTCTCCTTCTCTCTTTCTCTCTCTCTCTCTCTCTTAGTCTCACTCGCCCATTTTCTCTCTATCTCTCTCTCTTGATCTATTGATTTTATATTATGGGTTTGATTAGATAAGATTTGACGGAGAATGTAAAGAAACTTGAAGAAGGAAATTGGAATGCAATTTACACGAGTTCATGATTGATGAGATGTGGAAAAGTTTCTAGGTTAATCATCTAAGACCTAATCTTAGTGTAATGGGAGACGGAGGCGGTGACATGGTTGGGTTATATAGAAAATTGTATTTGTAATGTGCTAATGATATATTTTTTTTTCTAGAAAAGTTAGTTTTTGAAAGGTCTAATTGTTGAGGCTTGATGGATCCCAAAATGTAGAGAATGGAGATGAATTTGGACTTATGAAGGATGTTTCAAATGATTTTTTCAGTTAATTAGAAAGAAGAAATCAAACTAAAAAGGTAATTCAGAGATGGAACTTTTGAAACAATAGTTTCGTGAATTGTAAGGTTATACGATAAGTTAAATTGTCTAATTTTTATTTGCAAGGCAACCTGATTATAGATTTACTAAATAATTGAGATTTGACAGAATTAGTCAGAAGGTCTAGTATGAACAAATATATGAAAAGGAGAGATTTTCGTCGTTTGTGGATCACTCGGATAGCCCCCTTGATCACGTGAAGAGATTTTTAGACATAATTGACATAATTATTACCGTGAAGAAATTAGGAAATTGAAATTTCTATTCATATGTTTAAGTTTTTTCATGACTTTGCTCAACAGAGCCTGTTGGATATTTCATTCCACTTGTTTCAAATTAGAACATCTTTGCTAATGTTCTTAAAACTTCCCTAGTCACTATGACCTGGTAAATAACTTGAATACTATATCACCCAAAATCATGTAGTGATGTTAGGATCTCTAATAGAATTGAAATTCACAATGCAGGTTTATTTTTGTAGCTACAGTACCTTCTTTTATAATAGCGGTTTGCAGTTACAGTATATTTAATCACTTTATGTTATTTTCTTGTAACTTTATCATCTTAGAAAGCTTTTAGCTTCCATTTTATAGAGTAATAAGCAATTTTGTGACTCATTTTTTTCACAACAATGAACTCTTCTCGCTCTTTCTCAATAAGACAACAACATATTCATGTGAGCAATTCTAAAGGTAAGGGCTCAAATTTCTAATATCTGCTCTTTGGATTTTTTATCATATGAGAATTATATTTTTTCCCTTTATCTCTTTGTTATGATGGCCTATTTTTCTTTTATAATCTATACTATATTAAAAGCACGAAGGCCCTTAGCGAAATGTCATTCGTCTTTTTTACCCTTTAATTGGAGTTCACACTAAACAAAATAGTCATTTAATTATTCTCCTAATATTTTGTTCTTTGAAATTGACTAAAATTTTTGTTATTAAATTATTTTCCATTGAACTAGGTAGGAGACCCTAAAATTTAGGACATTAAAGTCAATTAAAACTTTACCTAACTTAAATATTTTCCTTATTTGAATTATATATGTCACATAATTATAATTCTTACATGTTGCTTTCATGGATATATATTCTGTGAAAAAAAGTAAATAACGTGTGTTTTAAATAAAATTAAAGTAAATAACTGATCCATCAATTTTATGCCTAATATTTAAAAAGGCACGTAAGAAATAGTGCATTTAAGTCATAGTTTTGATTTTAAAAAAATGAAAACATTAATGACAATTCATATTAAGGTGGCATGAATTTAGACTTTAAAAAGCAATTGTGACATTCTATTTTCTTTTAACAATAAGGACGTAGAATTTGAAATATACTTACAAGTTTTGTCCATTTTTATTGTCTAAATATTAAGAAATAATCAAATGATAATCATTTTTAAATGTGACATTATTTTAAATGGTAGAATAAGTTGATCAATATATATTTTGTACACAAAAATAGGAATAGAAAAAGAACATATATATGTAATTGGTCGCGAGTAAAAGTACTTTAGAAAGAAATTATAGGTAAAATAAGATAATAATTGAGCAAAAAAATAATATAAAAATTGTTAATAATAATTGAGTTCGGATGCCTATATGATTATTAAGTTATCAATAGAATAAGGTTACAGCTTTAGTAGTACCGTAAAATAAGTAAAGATAAAAAAAATTAATTGTTGGTAAACTATCTTACATAAATTTTTTAATAAGTAACATGAAATATACATGCAATGTACGTACCCGAGTCCTCAAGTAAAATTGAATGACTTTTTTACCTTTCAATCAAACGCTATTCCTATAACTTTTTTTGTACAATAAAGCAAGCAAGAGAAACAACTGAAGGAAGAACTATTAGACTAGATTAAACTCCTAAGGAAGAACTACTCTTAATTTTATATAATAACATAAACATATTTTTGAATATTATTTATTTTATTTATAAAATTTTATTTTTCATTAACACGAGAGACACGCGCAACGCGCGTATGCTAAAACTAGTATTTCTTAAGTGAAGAGGAAGACTTGAAAGTTGCACAGCTAAGAAACATTGTTCTTTTTATTGCATAGGGTAAGTCGTCAACAAAGTAAATAATTTCTCATTTTTACATAATTTTTCAAGGCTAATTTGATTCTGGTTCTAATCTAATTATGCACGAGTTAGCAAAGAACACATATTTTAGAGACATGATGTGGTTGGAAAATTTTGTTTGTGAAAGTTGTCAAGCGAACGTGATTGAAATATACTCTACCACCCTTGTGTTATATGTTTAGACATCATAGACTTTTAATTGCCGCCTAAGAAAGCAACTACTCCTAGGAAATTGAATTCTTTTCTCCCTTTTTTGTTCTTAAAAATGATACTTTTTTAAAATTCTTTAACGGATGTTTGATTAATTTTTCCCCCCTTAAAGATAGTGCAGATCATATCGTAAAAGCCAAAGTTGCTCAAATTTAGTACTAATTCTTAGATGCTTCCTATCTGTATAGGAATTTTATATCTGAGATTGACTATCTATTTGACCCAAGTTTTTATCTTGTGTTATAGGTTTGCTTCTATGGAAAGGGTTGGAATATGTTTTATGTGATCAAAGGATGTTCTGTGTCTACCATATTTCTTCCAAGTAAATATCCTTATTTGTCTTTATTGAGTATTCTTAAAATAAATTTCTACAAGAATAGATAGATGTTGCTAAACAACACACTTAGCAATAAAAATATTGTTATGATTTCTCAGTTTACTAATTAGAATATTGTCCAAATAGGTAAAGGTTTTGCTATAGAAAAAATACGCCTAGGGAAAATTGAAGTTGTTCAGCTCATCAAGTTTAAGGAATAGTAGTTACCATTATCATGCTCAACATAATAATATTCGGGAAATTACAACTCTTGTTCTATTCTAGGTATGACACCATTCTTTTTGAAATTGAATGAGGGAAATGTTTGATAATTTGATTATCTAGAATAATTATTTTGTTATGGCATGAAGTGTCAAACTTGGTTGTATCTTAATGTTTGGTTTGTATCTCAATTTGTGTTGTCAAATAGGTTTCTCTGTTATTTTTAAAAAAAATGCTTATCTGCTATTATACCGCTAGCTTTTTCCAATTGCTTCTGATCAACTTATTTACATGATTAAATTTATGCTAAGTTGATCTATAAATATAGTAATAAAATTAAGTTATCTGATATGTCTATGGTACTATGTGTGTTATTGAAAAGGAGAATTAAAAAGTTGCTTTTTGAAGCAATTTCTAGACTAACTAAAGGATCCAACTTTTCTGGCCTACAACAACAACAACAAAAACAACGTCTCAGTAAAATCTCACAAAGTGGAGTTTGGAGAGGGTAGTGCGTACGCGTACGCATTACCTTATCCCTACTCCAATGGGATAGAGAGACTGTTTTCGATACCCCGCTGACCTGAGTAGTATAATTCTACGGATTAGTGAATTTTGTTAAATGAACATTCTCATTTATTTGTTTGTTCCCTTAATTGATCACGACATAATGAATGAAATGTTGAGCAATTGTGAGTTTTGTTAAATGATTTTTTTCAATGTTTTCTCAGTTGTTGGGATCCATTTTAATTTGTTGAAGTTGGCAGCTCCTTTCAGAATATATTTACGTATAGAATTACTAATTTTTTTTTCATTTGATTTCATCTTTTAATATACATTTATTATTATTTTAGGTCATACATTAATGATGTCCAAACTTTTTGCATTTGGAAGATTTCAATATAATGAAGAGTTGCAAATATTTATTGTGGACTTATGTATCTATTATTTTGTTATTGTAGGCATTCAATATGATTAGTTCTAATAATATTAGTTATTTACTTCAAACAATGTAATTTTATCTTTTATGTCATTTATACAGTAATAATATAGATTAGTACTTTTTTGTCTAGATTTAATTAAATATTATGTGTTTTATGAATTATTTTATAGTATTTGCCATTTCAAAAATAGTTTTAATGACAATTAAAAGGTTGTTAAATTGTACCTTTCATCTGCCGCTAAAAGGGTTATTATTTCTCAAAAATTTAATTGGATTTATAGATAATAAAAATAAACGTAGTGTAAACTTAATTACTTTTCGCATGAATTTAGCAACCACTATAATAGTCGGTAAAGTATGTAATTTTAGAGGCAATTTAATTTAATTTACCGGTAATAAAAATAGGCGCTAAAAGAGCAAACTAAGCATTTCTAGAAATGGATTTAGCAGCCATCATAATTGTCGCAAACAATTGCCGTTAAAGCTAATGATTTTTAGCGGGAATAAATCATACCTTTTACCAACTTTTGTGAGAATGGCCGCTAAAGGCTTTGCCGACCCCGACTTCAGCGGCTAAAGACCAATGGCCGGTAAAGGATATAGCTGCAATTGTTATTGCCGCAAATGACCTTTTCTATTGCCGCTAAAGCCCATTTTTGTTGTAGTGCCTGCTGGTGTGTGGTTCTGGTTTTGGAGCTGGGTTATTGCTGCTTGTTGGGTCTGCAACATTTCAAAGATCACCTGCAGGCTGACCCTGCCATCTTCACTGCCATGTGTGTTCTGAGTAGTTGATCGGGTACCCCCGCAAACACTACTTTCGGGATCGACTGCCAAATTTCCATTAATAGCTACATGCGAATTGACGTCGATAGGATCTACAGCCGGAATTCCATCGAGGCCGGCAGGGGATACAATGTTTCCTGGTGCAATGTTCTCACTTTCGCCATGGTGGCTGAGATCATTGTCAATGTGTTGAGGTGCTAACTGAGAATTTGATATTTTTTAATCCTATAATCAAAGATACTTCAAAGAACTAGTGTAAAATTGTGTGTGTTATGAAAGTTTGTACTAGGCAACCACTATTATCCTTAGCCCCATGGTAGGTGCCAAACTGTTTATCCTAAAAACGGATAACAATTGAATTTATATTGTGATTTTAAGGACACGTGATTTTACTTGCCACAAACTGAGAAAAAAACGCAAATTGATATTGAAATTAGCCGCAAATAGAAATAAAGCAAACCAAAGGAAATGTATAGCCTTGATCTTTGAGCTAAGTCGCCTTCGAATCAAACAAATATTTGCCTGAAAAATATAAATAAAGTAACAGAGTATTGAGAGCTTAAGAGAAAAGTAGTATATTGCTTTATGTAACGTGAATATATTCTTTATAAATGCTCAAACACCCTTTATATAGTACGGGAGTCCCACTCTTGGTACAATTTCAAATATAGTAAGAAATCACATGATTGGCTAATTAATCGGCATCTTCTTGATATGTTCCGGAATTTGCACCGTGATCCTCGCCCGATTACGAATATTTCATTTTTCTATAATTCAACCCAGTAAGCTTCCCCCGATCTCCTTCTTATTCAGTCTCAATCTTGGTCGATCTCGGTTTTGGTCGGTCGCGATCTTAATCGGTCTCAGGGTCTCGAGCTCGGCAATCTATCTTTACACCACGATCTGATATACCATAGGATCGAACCTTAGCCTGCCACGTTCCAGCGCAAGCGCGATTTTAACTATTTTCAATCGTCAAGTATGGTTGCCAAAAAGAAGGTAAATTGTAGTACAACACTTTAAATGATAATTTGAATAAGACACATCACAAAACTCATTATGTACACAATGTAGTTTGTGAGAAGAATATTTTGAAGTATCAATAACTATTTACAAGACTAAATGTGCATTAATTTCATATAATTCTACAAATTTGGAGTAAACCTAAATTAGAGCTATCATTCGAATGTTAATAATGAAAGGTCAATTTCAAGAAATAGCAACGGAAAGTCAAATCACTTAAAGGGACAATGACCGTACTATTTTATCAAAGATCATTCACATCAATATGTTGAATTTTATCATTCGATATGGAGTGCCATTTTGTGAAACTTTTTAATTATTACAATATGTTGAATCCTTCATCAACTTGGAATAATAAGTTTTGCCCAAAAGGTAAGAGTATTATTTTCGGTGGAGATGTATTGTGGGTGATAATCTAAGTACTGAAATATGAATTAAAGCAATTTTATTTCCGAATTAATATTTCCTATTCTCCATACATGAATTTCTCCTACCTGATTGCCATTTATCTTATGGTAGCGTACTCTTAATTGAAAATACTTTAATTATTTCACTTAATTAATTAAAAGTAGCCGACAAATATGAAAGAACTTTTAAGTGTTAAAATTGATTTTTGAATATGTATTTATATAAAAGCGCTGATATACATATATCTATATCTATCTATACTATATTATTTATCTATATCTATATCTATATTATTATAAAAGCACGAATAATTTATACTAAATGTTGAACGATCAAACTATCCTCAAAATATTGATAGACATTTTTAACCTTAAATATTTATATAATTTGAGGATATAATTATAAATTATCTAGGCCTGAAATTTTTTTCCTATTTAAACTACATATACAAAATTTGATTTTGGGTCAAACTAACTTGGAATTTGAAACCAAATATAACGCTTAATTAATTTGAGAGTTTACAGGACAAATGAAAAAGTATTTAGTACAATCTCAATAAAGAAAACAATATTATGTATTCGTTTGAGACACCTAGACAAAGTAGGCTAAGTAGCACACACGTTTTAACTTGTATTCAGATTGGTTGCAACAATAACTCAATCCTTTCATTACCTTTACACTTTTTTGAGAAAATATTTTTTTTTAGAAAATAATATTTTTTATGCGAATGGTGAAAAATCAAGTATGCCTATAAATTGATATAGATGTTCCTGATTATCCATGTCACCAATTAGCCACAATATAGAGTGTTGATTCATCTAGATTGACTATCAATCCGTGAGCAACTGGTAAAGAAAAATTCAAGAGCAACTAATTTGAGGATATAATTAGAAATCAGCTAAGGTTGGAACTTTTTTCTCATTTGAACTACACATACGGTAAGCCTAAAGTTGATTTTGGGTCAAACTAACTTGGAATTTGCATCCAAATATATTGCTTAATCAATTTGAAATATTCGCATAAGGATAACTTATGATTAAAGGTGCACTTGATCACGTATAATAGTTGTAGAATCGACTAATTAAAACTTGAGTAGAAGACAAATTTAAATAACAATAGAAGATCTAAAGGTGGGTAACTAGAAGCTCAATCCAATGTAAAAGGAATATAAAGTTCGTTCATAAATAACAACTTAAACGGAGTAATACAACGACTCTCTTCTCTATCTTTGAGGCTCTACTACTTCTATGCCTCGTATAAAGTGCTTAAATTCTATATAATTTTCTCGACTGATGTATATTTTGTCTTTTTTTTATATATTTTTTTTTAATCGTGCCTTTTTGTATGGCTTGATTGATATTTATGTTTTATTCATTACAACGTTTGTCTTCTTCAGTAGTTTGATTGATTTTTATTATGATTATTCATTGTTGGCAAGTACCAAAAATGCAGTATTTTATTAGTGTTGGTACATCTGATTAACGACTATTATTCAATGTTGGTACCAAAAAATCAGTATTTTTATTTTGAGGAATCAATCATTAAATTTTATATTTGAGCAATAATTTAGAATATCTATTCAATTGAAAGTTTATTACTTTTGATACGTCCTTTGTAATATTTGATACAAGATATTTTAAACCATTTTGTCTCTTCACTTGAATTTTCTCTTATGTCAACGGAATTTAACAGCTTATATATAATTTTAAAAAAATTGCTCTTTGTACAGTATAATTTTATACGAAATGAGATTTATTTGAGTCCCCATTCTTCAACCTTGGTCCGCCTCTAAGAATATTCGCGCATCACACGTACATAAAGACTAGTACTATATTAAAAGCGCGAATACTCTTAGCGAAATGTCGTTCGCCTTTTTTACTCTTCAAAATTAAAGTTTACACTAGACAATATAGTCATTTAATTATTTTTCTAATTTTTAGGAATATTCATTTAATTAATTCCCCACTGTTTAGGAATAGTTATTTAATTAACTTCCTAATATCTAAGACTTTGAAATCAACTAAAACTTGATTTTTTAGTAAATTTTTCCTTATTTTAATTATGTAGATTAATCCCACCCTAACTTTTTTGTCCTAAACGTGTTAACATTATGACGTTGTAGTCACTTTTTTATTCGGGTATTTTACTTAAACTAGTGGGTGGGGTTTAAATTTTACATTCTAATAGAGTGGTTAAAAATATAAATTTTAGAATTTATTATAATCATATGTTGGTCAATATTTTTACTCACTATAGTTTAGTTATCTTTCTAATATTTAAAGTTTTAAAAATAACTAAAATTTTCTACGTGAAGATATTTTAATCTTTTGAACAAAGAATTCTTATTAGATAATAATATAATTATAGTTAACTATTAAACTTGGGATGAGCTAATAATAAGAATTTGAATGAAGAAAAATTATTCCCTCTAATTTTCAAAATGAATAATTAAGTTTTTTAATTAATTTGACAAAATAAGTTTTGAATCAACAAATTAGTAGAAAATCCAATTCAATTATTTTACAAATTCGTAATATAAGTATTGCAAAACTTGTAGAGTACATAATAGTATTGATGGTAACAGAAATAATAAGAAAATAAAAGTAGTTACAATACAGAGTTAAATTGATAAAAATATAAATTTAAAGTAATAAAGATGAAATAGTAGAAGACAAAATATATTCTAAATGAGTGATTATTGATTTCTTTCCTTTGCATTTGTCCAACAAATAATAAATTCCTATACTTTTTATTTATTAAGTTATTTATTATAAAATATTAACTTAATATTGGTCATTTTAAACTTTACATTGTCACTTTTCTTTAATTTTTTAATTTACTTTATTTGACAAATTTTTGGAGAATTGCAATAAATTATTTTTGTGTCACTTGTCTGTTTCGAGTATTAAGTTACAAACTAGCAATAATTTTTATAAGATATAACTAAAGAATTCCTCAGAAATCATAATAAGGCATTTGAGGACTTATATGGCATGGTTTTTTCATAATGAGCTAACTAAATGAGATCAACATTCATCATTACATAAAAAAATTTAATTTTAATTTTATAGCCAAAATACGTCATGTAAAAAAATTCTTGTAATTCATAAAAGTTATGTACATATTAATATTGGGTACATGAACAAAGCGTGTATGATAAGACTAAAGTTTACACTAGACAAAATATCGTTCGTCTATATTAAAAACACGAAGGCCCTAAACGAAATACCGTTAATTTTTTTTACCCTTTTAAAATAAAACTTACACTAGATAAAATAGTTATTTAATTATTTCCCTAATATTTAGTACTTTGAAGTCAACTAAAACTTTACTTATTAAAACTTTTTTATTTGCATGATTACACGGGAAATGTTAATATATTAGGGCATCAAAATCCATTCTACGTATATCAACGTTAGTTTAATATTTATTTATCTCCTTTATTAATTATTTTATATTTTTTGGATAAAATTTTTGTTCACTATATTTAATTATTTTTTTAATATTAAAACTTTTTACATAAACTAAAATTTTAATATTAAATAACTCTTTATTTGAATTATATAGAAAATTCTAATATATTAAACTTTAAATCAATGAAGAAATTAGTTTGAATGTATTATTTACTTATATGAAGTTTGTACCATAATTGTAATACCTTCCATGTTAATTTTTTTTTTAATATTTAGAATTTTAAAATTAATTAAAATTTTATATAATATATAAGGCTACACTCAATAATTATTTTGACTTGAAAAATATTTTTAAATGTACAGAATTTTCTCAATAATTATAAAATAACATACAATCAATAATTATTTTTCTATTAACGTATGTAAACTTGAAACAATAAGGATGAAATAATAGAAGATAAAATATATTGTAATGAGTTATTTTTAATTATTTTTTTTTTTAGAAATATTCGAACAGATGATAACTCCTTATATTTTTTATATATTATTTTTTTATTACAAATCATTGACTCAACATTAGTCATTTTTAAAACTTATATATTTACTTATTAAATTTTATAGGAGTTACATGGCAACGTCATTGTGATAAAAGTAATATTCTTTACTTGTTTGTTCTGTATTAAGGCATAAAAATAGCAATAATTTTCGTAAGATATTCTTACAAAACTTAAGGACTTTTATTGGGTTGGATTTGAGATCAACCTATATATATTTTTAGAAAGTTATACATTTTATTTTTATTATAAATAAGATATTATTTAATATAATACATATGTGAGTTTTTAAAAATTATTTACTTATTGACACGGGGAACACGTGCAACGCACGTACCTTAAGACTAGTATAGTAAATAGTTGGTTTGTTTGGTCTAACAACACTGGTAAGTACAACCCTTCGGGGTTGTCCAGTTGGTTTATCGAATCCCCCCCCCCCCCCCCAATATTTTCTGGGTTGAGCCTGTCGCACAGAGCTTGCCTAGTGCGGTCTACATTTTTTGTGTAGTTTGCAGGCTATTACACAAGGAGAGGTTTACCTAGTGCGCATAAAGTGCTCACCTGAAGGGCAGAGGCTGTGGCAAAGGTTATAACGGCTGTGAATTTCCCCTCTTACAAGAAAAAACACTAATAAGTACTTTTTTTAACCTATACTATATTAAAAGCACGAAGTCCTTATCGAAATGTCGTTCGTCTTAATTACATTCACACCAGACAAAATAGTAATTTAATTAATCTCCTAATATTTAGGAAAGAACAGTTCATTATTTTCCGAATATTTAGGAATTCAAAATCAACTAACTTTTGTATTATAAATCTTTTTTTTATTTGAACTATGTAATATAATAAATTTATAAAGGAAAGATAATAACACCTGAAAATTACATTATAACCTTCGCCCAAATTTGAGTCCTTTTCGATTCATGAGTCCCTTTTCTCCACACATATTTTGAAGTTAAACAAAGTTATTTAAATATCACGTGTTAGGTCAATTGAAATCAATGAAAAAAGGATTTTTCAATCATATACAAATGTCCATGTTTAGTTAATTACTCGGCATAAACAAGTTTTGTTTATAAAATATATACAATCCACCTTAAAATACTCCCAATTCATTATTTGTGTCTTCAATCAAGGGATTTAGTTACACCCTTTTTCTTTTTTCCTCTTCTCTCTCCCCTCTTTTCTCTTTCTCTCCATATCGAAGCTATAGATCTTGCATAGAAGTGAATTTAAACATACAATTTCTTAATACCGCAGTTGTATGCACTTCACTAATTCAAGTCGTCAATTTTGCTCTACATCCTATAGGAATTACTTTTATTTATCTCTTTAATCTTTTTAATCTAACTATAAGGAAAAACCAACAATTGTTGTTTGCAGTTCAATAATATTATAGAGCTTTTGCTAATGTATACCCATGGCCAATGTTTCAGGATTTAGATTAACGAAAGCATTTGCTAATTTCTTTTCATTTTTTTTTGTTTTCTTTTTCTTTTCCCGTTCTACTTTTTCTCTTATCTCCATTTCATCGGAATATGTGTTCTTCAATGCAATTCTATTACACATTTTTTTTTAAATCTCTCTCTCTCTTTTTTTTTTTTTTTTATAATTTTTGTTTTTCTAATTCCTTGACTGCATAGAATATACCGCAAAACTTCACGGTGAGCAATAACGGATTCGGAAATAGTATTTTTTGAAAATCCAAATTGGAATTCAAAGCTTCAAAGCTTTTTAATGGTTGTCAATGGTGGTATCGTGGGTGGGTGCAAGATACCTGGGAGAGGGAGATGGGATGTGAAGAGAAAAACGTGGGGGAGGGAATATATGTTAGAGTAATTTTAGGACACTAATTATTATTATTATTATTAATTCTCTTAAAATGTACATAAATTATAATTGGATATATAAAATGCAATTATAGTAAAACTTGAGTAGAGAGGGTAATATAGTTTGATATAGTATATAGGAATGTAAAAATGTCGGAAAAAATAATATATTATCTTGCGTGGATCCATAGACACGTCTATGGATTACAATTTTGACCCATTTTTTTAAAATAAAGAGATAGAAAGGAGGCTAAATAAATAATATTGAAAGCCTATAAATTTACAGATATACAAAAATTTAAGCTTTTATCCACTCAATTAGATATATTTAAAAATATATTTTATGAAAAAATAATTTTTCATATTTATCATATGAAGATGTTCACTAAAATTGAAAAACTATTGATGGGTAATCTAGAGATAAAACTTCATGATAGAAAATATAAGATTTAAATAATTTTCCATATTTATCATATGAACATGTTCACTAAAATTGAAAAACTTTTGATGAATAATCTAGAGATAAAACTTCATGATAGAAAATATAAGATTTAAGAAAATAAAAAACTAGGAATTACACCCCCCTCCATCAACAACAAAATTTTTTGAAAAAAATATTATTTTTATAAATGATGATCGCTTGATTTCTTTTAAACATTTTCAGTATTTATATATTGGCTTATACTTTTAATATGCCGATGATTGATAATTTTTATATAGTAATTTCTTCCCTTTATTCAGTTAGGTACACAGAATTAATATTTCTCAATTTTACAAACTTACACTTTTATTTATGATAACTCAGACATAATTTTAATAAAATATTTGCATAATTATTTAAAGATATATTATTTATTTAGATAAGGTACACGCGTAACGCGCGTATCGTAAGACTAGTATTACTAAAATGATTGAATATTCTTAAAACTATTTAGATAAGGTATACGTTTAAAAATATCCTTGCCGGGAAAGGACAAATGTGCTTATATACTAAAAAAAATATAAGTTAATTAAAAATGGTCAACTTATTACTTTCAACTGATTTTCTTATTAAAAGCTTTTAGTGTTTAGCAAACCCATAATTAAACCAGAAAAGTACTTAGACTCCGTTTGTCCATATTTTTTTAAATTTTTCTTAAAAAATATGTTTGTGTTGCAAGTTCTTAGAAATTTTTGGAAAATGAGTTTTTCAAGGACGAAAAAGTAGTTTTGACCACTTTTTCTAAATTTCTAGAATTTTTTGCCCCACTCACAAAACTGTAACATTTTTTCAAGTGAAATGCATGTATAAACATAATTTTAAATTTTAAATATTATTTTTTTATTTAACTTCAAATACTAATTTTTTTCTCAAAAATTATAATATTAATGTCCAAACGCCTACTTATAAATCTAACAAGACCTCACTGCTTACCCAAAACACCCTCTAAATTATCCTTTAAATATTTCCTTTTTATATTCTTCAGCCTTCACCAAACAATTTCGCTGAATTAGCCTCCTATAAAGTAATTTTGACTTTTCTCCTCCAATTTTTCAGAAAATTATCGTCATCGCTGACGAAGCTCCATTTTTCCACTTTCAAAATTATACTACTACTGCTACAACTAGTGGAGTATTTTTTTATTTATTAATTTTATTTTTTAAATTCCAAAATTTATTTGGATCCACAAATCATTATTCTATCATGAGACAACACTGAACACCGAATAATATATAAAGTTTGCATAGAATCTAAACACTTTTTCGCTCTCGTCCTCTCCGCAGAAAGCATCCAAAAGGTATCTCTTTTTCTCTTCCACTCGCCGTTTTGTTTGACGCTATCTTTTCCTACAAATCTGGTTACTTTATTTTTCCTATTTCTTTGGTAAGTTTTTTTTTTTAACTGATTTCTCTGTGAAGAAGTTTCAAAAAGTATACTTTTGTTTGGTTCATTTTTTGAGGTAATCTAATATCAGTTTATTACTTATGTTAATTGTATTATTAACTATGGCTGAGTAGCCGCTTCTGGGATGATTTTGGTTGATCTTTTGGACTTGAATAATATAGAAATTTGCTGTGCTTTTTTGTGATTGATATTTCTGAAGAGGTTGACTTCTACATTTCCTTCCCAAGACTTCAAATCTAGCTTAATCTTTTACCTTTTTTCTAGAAATATAGATGTTATGACTTATGTAGTTCCCATTTCAGAAATTGTCCTTTTGCTGGATTCATATTTTAAGGTGATTTACGGTATGCGTGATTATGCCTTTTAGTTTTGTTTTTAACGATGATGGTGTTCGAGCCAGCTTGTGCGCACCTCCACTATTTCACCCGGTACCTGCCACCTCCCACCCGCATAGGTACCGGGTAACTCTCTACCAAGGCAAATGGAAAGAAATTACTCCCTGTTTTTTGCCTTTGACGGGAAACTGTTTTCTATTGACCACTCGGCCACACATGTGTGATTATGCTAATTGTACTGTAAACTGTTTTCTATTGCTTAGAAGCTAGTAGGTAACTACACTACTGGGAGGATTTTTTATTTATTTGCATTTACGGATCCTTTGAACTTTTATTTGTGTTGCTTTGAGGTTACAATTACGAATCAGTTGACTTCTGCATTTTCTTTTTAAGTCTGTACATTTCAATCTAGCCTATTTTTTTTTTCCCCAAGTGATGTTAAATGCTGAAAATAAATTGATGTTGTGAGATTCCTATTTGTGTGGAAAACGAAAAGATATAGACAAATATAATTCATGAATTAACTTCTCATGTTAGGTTTGTATTGGGAAAGGTTGATCTTCGTTGAAAGATATACTCAGGGAGCAACTAATTAATGACTAGAGGTGTATTCAAGATTTTAACTAGGTGGGTGCGGAGTACATGATACCCATCACAACTCTCTAGCAATTGGTACAAATCCAGTTTAAGTATATAAGTTGTACAAAAAATTTTCAACTGCATATGCGTAATTATAGCCGAATGCAGTGGACTGGGCGTGAACCTACCTGCTGCCTGAACTCTGCATTCGCTCATGTTAATGAGTTGACCTATATCTTGCAAATAAAGCTGAAAAATTTATACTGCACTTATCATTGTCAAATTATTTCATGACTCTGAATAGGGGAAATGTGCTTGATACGCTGAGAGCAATAAGCTTATATTCTTGCAGGCCAAATACAGAGGTGATGCAGAGGTACATGATTTTCATTTGAAGGAGAGGCAGAGTACGAGAAAGTATTGGGCTTGTAGAGGGTTACACGGGGTATCATTAACAATGGTTTTCAAGCCATTGGATTGGTACTGCCAACCAGTGGCAAACGGTGTGTGGTCAAAGGCTGTCGAAAATGCCTTTGGTGCTTATACCCCATGCGGAACAAACACTCTGGTTATCTCTGTTTGTCATCTAGTCCTTTTAGCCTTGTGCTTATACCGACTATGGAAAATGACAAAAGACCTCTCAGTCCAAAGGTTCCGCTTGAGGTCAAATTACTATAACTACATGCTGGGTCTGTTAGCTGCTTATTGCACTGCTGAACCTTTGTTTAGATTGGTCATGGGAATGTCAGCCTTGAATGTAGATGGACAACCTGGTCTTGCCCCATATGAGGTAGGTCTCTTTCTATGATATAGTGTGTGCTTAGATTAAATATGCGGCTTGTGAAGCTAATATTATGAATTTTAAAATTCCTTTAAGGGTATGAGTCCGGTATGCTAGTACCTAGATAAATAGATTTTCTATCAGAGGGGACGTATACAGATATCTATGTGTGAATTTTGCCACTTCTAACTTCTTGCCATATTATCATTCTTCAGATAATTTCTTTGACTATCGAGGCTCTTGCTTGGTGCTCTATGCTGGTGATGATTGTTCTCGAGACGAAGGTATATATCCGTGAGGCCAGGTGGTCTGTTCGGTTTGGAGTAATATACAGTTTGGTAGGGGACGTGGTGATGCTTAATCTTATCCTGACTGTGAAAGAGTACTATAATGGGTATGTTGTTCCCCCACTTGGATAGTTCTTGAACTGATACAATTTATGAAGGTTTTTGCGTTTGTGTGTGTGTGTGTGTTGGGGGGGGGGGGTTTCTTATTCTGACCCTCCCCTTCCCCGCCACGCCCGCCCCCAGTTACGGTTCTTAGTGAGCGTGCTTTGTATTAGAGTTATAACTGCATCCTTAGCAAAATCTTCTGAGTCACCCATGAGTATATTTTCTCATTCATGGGCTATGATTTTATCCCCAACCCCCCACACAGAAACCCCTAACACCAAAAAGAAAAAAGAAAAAAGAAAAAAAAGAAGAATAGGGGAAATAATTAAAAGTATAAGTAAAATCTCATTGTGAGTTGAGGATGGTCCCTGCTTGTCAACAATAATTCCTTCACGGAAAAGGAAAATAAAAAAGAACAAGTCCTGAATATAAGCTGCTGCTCTAGTTCTGATGAAGGTCTTTATGGGTACAAGCTAAAAAATAGTGGGAGCTGAGCAATATCACTAGTCAATGGCTCAATGCCTGCTGTTTCCGGTTGATGTTTAGGTGGCATATCAGGGGTCATTATTTTCTTTGTAGATTTGAGTTTTAAAGCTCTTAAAATTCTGATATGAACAGATATACTCACCCGTTTGAACAATCTCATTCACATCTTTCTCTTTTCTTGCTAATCAAAGCTGTTATCTTTATCTGCAGATCAGTACTGTATTTGTACATCAGTGAGGTTGCTGTCCAGGTTTGTTGCTTTCTCATCTTTCATGTGCTCTAGAGTTCATATCATGTGAATAGTCAAGAAATGTTACTTGAGCGTATTTGTGGAGCATATGCACTAATTACATTGATTGTCTCCTTTCTCGTACAAGCCATAATGCAATAGTCATATTCCCAACTCGTTTTACCTCTTATAACTTTATCTTTAAGTCCTGGTTCTACAATAATTCCCACCATTCCGACAATAACTTTATGTTCGAGCTACCTACCCGAATCCGACCTTGGAATAAAAACAAGGGAAAGTAAGCTTAATGATTGGACTGGAGTTTGGAACTCACCGTGGAGCAAAAGTTGCTTTACCTTATTGGAGTCTTAATCTAACTTACTTTTATCTTCTTTCATTTCACAATTTTCTTTGTATTTCATGCTTCTGGAATTTTCCCAGAACAGAGAAATTTTTATTACTTCCTGTGTTTATAGTTCATGAAATATTCCTGAATTCGAAAAGATGGTAGGGTTAGTCCTTTTCTGGTCTTTGTGTTAAAAGTAAATAGTTGCATAGTGAAGAAACTCCATTTTTGTGAATGGTTTTGGTATTACTGGTGAAATAGGAAAATTTGGAATCTGTGAGTACATTAGCAGTTATTTTTCCCTCAGAATTAAAGCTTTTCTTGGTGTGTTGTGATAAATTTACTTAAAAGGGAAATAAAACACAAGTTCATCAAATAGGACCAAGAGCATGAGAGAATAAAATATGTGACTTGCAATACAACTCCTTTATGGTGTCACCAGAAGGTCCCAATACTATCAAAGTAAAGTTTTTTCCCCCTTGAAGTTGGTTATAAGCAATGAGTAGCAGACATTCTACTCATGCTACAATTGTGTGTAATTTCACAAACTATACATCTTTTTACATAGTCAAATTCTGAAGTTTGATGTGCCAAATTTAAAATTGTTATCGCTTACAATTTTTGAGTCTTTTCTTTTTGATTTGTTTCAAAAAGAACGCCACATTTTTATATTTGTTAACTTTTTATTCCAACATTCCCATTTTACCCTTAATGATTTATAGGAATGACATGACATGTCTAGGACCAAGATTCAAAGGATAATTTTGGTATGTTAAACACACTTTTCGTTAAGACCACAAGTTTCAAAAATATTCTTTGCATTCTTAAATTTCGTGCCTAGTCAAACTAAGACACATAAAATGAAATGGATGGTATATTGGATGTGGGGTATATGTTGACTAATCGGTGTTCCTTGATATTCCTTATCAGCATTGCCAATATATTGTCCCAAACCATGCAGTGACTGTTTAGTTACCAATTCTTGTGAGACTGTTTTAGGTCTCGTTCCCTACTTTTGATATAAATTGACACTTGTTGTCATTCTAAACTATTAAATAATAAAAAATTGTTCTCGATTAATTTGAATTTATGCTTGAAATTACCAAGACTTCACAGAATGATGCCATTGAATTGAAGCCCAATTTATGAATTCTCTTTACACAAACCTGGATCAAAATATTATGAAGATTGAATTGAATGAAGCTTGAAACCTAAGTTGCTCCGACATGGCAGTTTAGGTGCCGCACCCGTGTCGACACGATACTAGTATGGGTGTGGGTATGGGATCCATACCGGATCTGGTTAAACAATTTTGGGTACTTTGACCACTACATACAGAAAAATTCGAGACGAGATACAATTTGATTCCCGAAATCAGAACCAAAACTAGAGTAAATTTGAAGGAAATAGCATATTTTATCTAAGAAATCAATCATTTACACAAAACTTCTCATAATTTAGAGATATTTTTATGTTTTTAAATTATTTTTAGCTGGATCCCCGCACCCGTATCCGTGCTACGATCCGTATCTCCGAATCTTAGGATTTACATCTAGAAGGATCCGACCTCTAGATATGCACCCGTGTCGAACACCCTCACCCGTGTTGGAGCAACTTAGTTGAAAACTAGAGGAGACAAATCCATCATTCCATGTAGGCACTCTATGTTTGGAGTGCGCTGTGTCTATCCCTGAGGCTAAATAGATAATTCAACTTTTCATTAGTAAGATAGTGTAGTCATTTTTTAAGCATGGGATTGACTCAATATTTGATTGCCAATTTGCACTCTTGAAGTTAAGGGCACATTCTTATGAGGGAATTATTGGATCGCATGGTTTTAACTTTTAAGTAAAGGATTAAGCGGAGTCCAGTCTTATTGTTTCTTATGTGTAGGTATTGTTTGGATTGTTGCTGCTGTTTTATATTCCTAATATGGATCCTTATCCCGGCTACTCCCCACTTCGAAGTGAATCTTTTGATGACACTGCATATGAAGAACTTCCTGGAGCAGAGCAGATTTGTCCGGAGAGGCATGTCAACATATTTGCAAGTATGTGACTAGATAATTTTTTTAAGCACTTAATAATTTAGGTTTTAACGTCCTTCATAAGTTTAATTATGACATGAGCACAGATTTCGGCTGATATGGAATTCAGTTACTTCCCAACTGGGGCCAGATCCTGGTAACTTGAGTACTTGACCAAATCACTGATGCATCATATTTATGAAAAATAACATCCGTCTAGTAATGTGATATCTATCTATGGATGTATATGTCCACCTATGAACTTCAGCACACTTGCGTCTCGTTGATAAATTCTACTTTGACCTCTTCATTTCTTATTTCTTTGGTGAGAGGGGGTATGGGGAGTTTTAAATTAGTGTTTGGTCTGATGGGAGACTACAAATATGTTATTAGCTCCCAAATTGGTAGTTTCATCATGCACAGATGTCTATTCATATGGGCAAACATTAGCTTCCAAGTGTAGAAAGAGTTGGATATAAGATTGGCACAGACAAAGGGACGGTGAACAAGTTGGAGGAAGGAGACACTTAAAAGGGTAAGCAAAGTAAATATGGAGAATTCTAGGACTTCTACAATCCCAGATTGATTAAGGAAAGAACTTTACATAACAGTTCTTGCAGAAGGAAAAGCTGGTGTGTAAATCCATGCCTGTGGACTGTGGTGCCAACAAGCCGTGTCTTTCAAAAGTTTAAGTATTACTTTTCTCCAAAGATGGTTCCTGGGGCATCAAAGTTCCACTTATATGGGGAACTCTTTTTTTAGTATGTCCTTCCTGGTAATACAATTGGTGTACCTGATGGTAACGTAGTTAGTCAGAGATGGCCGAAAATCCATAAAAATTTTGAATTTGGTGGAGTCGATGCCATCCAGGTTCAAAGGTTGGCTTTAATTTTTTTAAAGAGTTAGACACAAATATGCTTGTACAGGTAATAAAATCAAAGGTTGGCTTTAATTTGTGTATTGCTGAAGGAAGCTACAAGCTTGCTTTGGATGGGTTTGTGGAAGGGGATAATGTAAGGGAAGTTCATCTTCTCAAATTCAGTAACTTTGAAGTGGGGGGGGGGGGGGGGTAACCGCATTCACACTTGGTTCGATGTATGTGGTTTGGCAACTTTGAAGATTCGTGCCCTTGGATCTCTGTGATCATGCATCTGTTATTCCTTGCGTTATTGGAAAGAAGAGTATGCTATGGAAAAGGTCTAAGAGGAAGATGCTCGAAGCCAAATCTTTTTTATGCATGCATTTTCAAAGCAGGTCACCCAAGATGTATATGGAATTCCATCTGGAAACAGGGGCCAATGGATGTTTCTTTTTGTAATGGGCTACCAGAAATGGTTGTAGCAAATATCTAAGTAAGAAGAGGACTGTCGTGAGCTGGCGCTTTATGTGTAAATTCACTATGAAGATATAGAGTATTTGCTTTGGTACTCTGCAGATGTACAAATGAATTGTAGATTTTTCTTTTTCTTATTCAGTATAGCAGGGTATTGTATTCTTCTTACTCTGGTGAGTGGAGGTTGAAGAAGATAGAAGATAGAAGATAGAAGATAGAAGATAGAAGATAGAAGATAGAAGTAAGGAAGCATGGAAAGTAGGCCTACCCTTTGCGCTTAATGGTTAGTTCGGAAAGGGAAGAGCAACGAGGTTCTAAAGCTGTCGACAGTTTCTCCATAGAGTGTGAAGAGTTACTTTGTATTTTAATAGTTAGATTCTTCTGAAGCTCTCAGCTAAATCAATGTAGTATAAAGCTTTTGATTCCATCTTGGTGTGCCTATTGATGAAATTACCTTAACTTTTTTAAGAAAGAAAAGTATTCGCGAAATAACTTGTTCAGGAGAGGAGAAATTAATAGCATATCTGTAATCAATTATTTTCCTTTTGATCAGCATCCAGCTGCAAGGGACCTGATATTTGCCACTCACTTTCTTATGCAGAAATTACTTTTTCATGGATGAATCCTCTTATGCAACTTGGTTATAAAAGACCATTAACAGAAAAGGATGTGTGGAAACTGGATACTTGGGATCGCACTGAAACTCTGAACAACTCGTAAGTGTGCTCCCTTCCTTCTTCTTTTCATCATTTAAGATTTAGTTTAAATCCCAGAAAGTGACTACCTTATTGGGGAAAAGAAAGTCAAAACCGAATTTGGTGAAGCAGATATATTAACATTCTGATAAACTATTTAGGTTTCAAAAGAGTTGGGCAGAGGAGGCTCAAAGACCTAAACCATGGCTTTTAAGAGCTTTAAACCGTAGTCTTGGTGGAAGGTAAAAATGTTTGCCTATGTTTCATACTTCTGTTTTGCTGATTTTTCATACCAAAGATATACATTGCTCGATCAGTTGATATTTGTTGTTACTAAACATTTTTCCATCTTTCTATGTTTGCAGGTTTTGGTGGGGAGGCTTCTGGAAGGTAGTTGATTTCACCTGTTACATCTTAGCTGGTTATTAATAGTTCTTGAATTAATCAGATCATAATCAGAATGCATCACGTAAAAGCTTTATGCTTGATCTTTAATTTATGTTACAAGTTTAAGGAAGTGGACAAGCTTGCTCTTTGTACTTAGAAGGCTCACTTCTGGAACCATATTCGTATCTTCTCGTTATTAGATTGAAGTCTAGAATATGTTGCATGATTGAATATTGGCATATGCGTATATACTAGTAACTGTTCCTTTCATCGTCAATGGAAACTGATGTCCAGAAGTACACTATATGTGAAGCATAGTGTCATTAGGTATGCTTTCTGAAACTACCCGCAGAAGTTGCAGGTCTTAGAGAGAGAGAAAGGAAGAAAGAGAGTTAAAGATGTAGAGGGAGAGGGGGAGATATAGTTAGATAGAGAGAGGGGTTCTTATATATCATGATTGCTCGGCTTTACATGGGAGCACTTGTAGATGTTTACGAGAGTTTTGGACTTTTACCACCTCTTAAGAGTGGTCTGTTTGTCAAAAAACCTTCTTTCTGAAAGTTCTGCTTCAGATGGGAAGTTGACATATCTGTATCCATAATGAATTTATGCAAGTTTTAAGTAGTAAAATGAAACAGGCTGAATGGGGCCAAATGGATATAGAGGATTCTATAGCCAACTCTGAACTAGTTTGGAGGATAAGCTCTTATTGCTATTTAGATGTATGTAGAAGTTTGCATTGCTTGCATCAATAATATGGAGATGTATTCACGTGCGCACATGTATAAATTTATGTATGCAGCACACATTCATAGTTCTATATCTGTACATTTCTTTTTTCCCTTCTCTCTTCTACCTTACATAACTTTTTACTTTCTGAAATACGTGTATAAGATAAATGTGTTTTAGTTAATTTGACTTTGTAAACACCAAAGTTTAGGCATGTGTTGTCTTACAAATTTTATGTTTTATCTACCGGAAGTACTATAAGGCATACTGAAGACATGTTTTTGAAGTAACATTTGTTTTCTTATATCATGAGTATTTAGTTGAAATAACAAATTTGTAACTTCTCTATGTTTCTTTTCCAACATGTAGATTGGAAATGATGCTTCCCAGTTCATTGGACCACTTATTCTAAACCAACTCTTACAGGTAAAAAGCAATTGCAGTATTGCACATTCTGTAAATTGATGCTTGTAAGGACTTTTATTCAGACCGCATTTGTGTCCTGAAAAAATGATGGTTTACCAATATCTTCTGGCATCTTAATTTATTTTATACTTGCTTTGATGGCTAGAGTAGTTGTGGATCGGTGATGAGGTTTTTGTAACTCCCAACTAGTTTTAGGTACCTTCTTCCTTTTGTCCTTTTATACCTGCACCTGTAAACTTCTTAAAATGATCTCCACCAAAATTATCATTTATTGGCCTTTGGAATGCAGCAGTAAGTACATAGTTTTTCTTTTTGACAAGAAAAGTGGGATAAAGGTTGCAACCTAGATGATAGGATACGAAAGGAGCACAATTATAGTTTTTAGTTGGTGCTTCATGTATTTGAGGCAAGTAGGGATGTGGTAAGGAATAAGGATATCCTTATCTTTTTCTGATCATGCAGCAGGCCTGTTGTGAGGTGTGGTTCCATATTGGTTTTTATTTGGAACTTTATATGGAGGAGTTTGGAAAAGTTTTGAAGGGATTAGCAACTTTCCTGAAGCCTAAGACTACCATTTGGTTATTGTTATTTTGGTAACCATCATTGCCATTAGCTTCTCTTTTGCTTTGGTTGAGTACAAATCTTATTTTATATGCTTATAAAAAAATCTTAATTTATACTCTCTGAATTGCAAGTCATCTGGTTTGTATTTGATATGCATCGTTGCATCCTTGGTGCCACACCAAGATGAATTAATATTTATCCAAAAGTAGTGATATTTCTTATTCATTGTTTACATTTCTCTGATGTGCATAATTAGGTTAACAAAGTCAATTGTGATCGTGATGTGAAAATTACCCTTTAAAAGTGGTAGTTTTCAATACAAATAATGTCCATGCTTGACATCATAATGTTTGGAGATGATCTGATAATGGCTTGTTAGAATTCCTTCCATTTGATTTCACTCTTGTTCTTTTATCTTTTAAAATTTTCTGACATCTGATCATTATCTCTTTTATCTCCATCCAACAGTCTATGCAACGAGGTGATCCAGCATGGATAGGCTACATCTATGCATTCACGATTTTTGTTGGAGTGGTATGAATTCTATGCCAACCTGTGAATACCAAGATACTATAGTCTGGTCTCTCTGTATTTGACTATTTCAGAAAATGTCTTCAGCCTGCTTGCATATTGGACTAACTCTGAAAAACCAAATCTTACGCAGTGGTTACGTCAAATTGAATTGGCATGCATAAAGGTCCTAGTACCTATGTTTGGTGAACCTATAGTGGACATTGATATGTAGCTGCTATATGTTTGAGGCCTTTTTGGTCTGACTGAAGAAAATTTATGCAATTAGCTGGAGGCCATATATTTAATCTCTCTCTCTCTCAACACCCCCCCCCCCACACACACAAAAGAAATATTCTTTTTGACATATATAAAATCTGCCTTTTCTTCCCTTTTTCTAATTTAACATTAGTGTTCTTTTCGCCTATTCCTGTGACACCTACTGAGAGTGTGATTAGAACCTTATAGTTTTTTCTTTTCAATAAACTTTAATTAACTTTCTTCCACCATTGGCCTCTGGCTGGCTCTGTTTGATATGCAACTGTGAAACTGACATTATTTAAGCACAAATTCTCTTCTAGGTGTTTGGAGTTCTGTGTGAAGCTCAGTATTTTCAGAATGTCATGCGTGTTGGATTTCGCCTCAGATCTACTTTGGTAATTCAGATTCTTTCTATATTCTATCGTCCTCTCTTCTTTCTAGTGTTTGTCCAAGCCTCCTAGATTACATTTAGAGGTGACATAAATTTCTGTAATGTTGGGATTATGTAATACAATGGGTATATATCACCAACCTTCTTCATCCTCTTTTTTTCCTTTTTCTGTGTTCGCTTATGTATGAACTACAATTTCTATTGATAGCTGATATTTCTCTATGAGGTTTATTCTTCTCCCTTTCTGTTTTATCCTAACATGCATGACTTGGATCTCAGGTTTGTCTTATTTTTAATAGCTATCAGGAGTCGTTTGAATCGCTGGCTCCTGTACTTGTAATTATGTTTTGGCCATAGTCCTTGTTTTTTTGCATTAATTTTCATGACAATAATCATCCTGCTGGATAGAATATTTTACGATCACCTAACACAAAATATATATAGGTATATGTTAGCAGCCGGGAATTTCTTTTACCCGTTAAAACCAAATTATGTATGCTCAATTTTGCTAGTTCTACACTTGCATTGCAGAAGGGCCGGAGATCAATTATTACACTAACCATTAAATTTGATTCATATTGGAAATACTTTGTTAGGTTGTCTGTTAAAACTCTCTTTTGAGTGACTATTGATATGAGTCAAAGTGATTTCGTAATTTGACTTGTATTTGTGCATTGTCGTGTTTATTGTTTTTAAGTTATTCTGTGGAGTTAGTTTAGCTGCTCGTAGCTTCTTGTAGGCTCTGTATATGTTCAGCTCCATCAGTCTCTGTCCTTGCTGGTATATAAAGCTCATCAACTATTTAACTTTATAAATCATTGTTGATTCACTGATGGTACGATTATGTTATGTTTTAACCCCAATTGCTTTTGTAGGTTGCAGCAGTTTTCCGGAAGTCTTTGAGGTTAACCCATGAAAGTCGTAAAAAGTTTGCATCAGGAAAGATAACCAATTTGATGACAACAGATTCGGAAGCACTTCAGGCATGTCGGTTGCATTACTGCTGATATTATTTAGTTCTGCAATCTTCTACAAGTTGAATATTCTATAGCATTACTTTCTTCGCTTGATGAAGAGATTTTGCTGATTTAAGGAATGGATTCCTCCTATTGATATGCCCATTTCTGAACCATACTTGTATCATAAGATACATAACATCATTAAAAAGGATGCGTGGAAAAAATGCTTAGGAATGGACAATCATTGCTTATTAATGAGAGACCAAACACATGCTAGAAGCCCCAATTTTAATAAGATAATGTAGAAAATTCGAGTTACAACAGTGCAACAAAAGGATAATGACAATTAAACTAAAGACTTTAAAGTAATTTTGTTTTCATCTCACTATCAATATCACCGTCATATCCTGCATGAACCAACCTGAATCAGATGCTATCCAACAAAATTCAGAATCCTGAACGTATTATACAAGGGTCGCAGAATAGTTATTTGTATCACAAGATACAATTGAATTTACGCACTAAATACATAAGGTCATAAGATATATGGCACCGAAGACTTGCATCGAATTGTATCTTAAGATACTGACTACTTTGGTTGGGCTATCTGGTATGTAATTTTCTAGATTGCAGACTTGATGATAACTCTCCTTCGGGAGCATAAAAGGTTGACCGAATACATTGGTGAAAATACTGTGCTTAAGATAAAAGAATCAGATCCATATGTCGGGGCCATATTAGGATATATAAATTTATAAAATTCCCTTCATGAAAAGTTAACATCTTGAGATGAAATGGTACCCACCATTCTACAGAACATAGTATTATTACTATTTGATGCATTTTCGTAGCACCAGTGAATGACTTTTTTTTTTTTCAGAAAGAAGAAGAAAAACTGAATCAGTCAGTGATGTTCATTGAAATAGAGCAAATATTGGAAATTCTAAAACAACTTTCACCAATTCCAACTTACAGAACAACCAATAGTAGTATAAACTCTGTCCTCTATAGGAGACCACACTAATTACACCAAAGTAGAGCCCCCACACACCAAAAAAAAAAAAGCTAAAGAAAAACCCATATCCCTTATCAACCATAGTAATCATTCTTGTCCTTATCTTGACAGCAAGACTTTTGCAGCGGAAACAAAAGCCGGAACCAATTATCCCCTTAACCCCCAAAACCATAGAAAGTCCTACTGTCTCTTGATCGCATACACAACAATCCATAGAAGTCACCATCTTCCTACGAGCATGCTCGATATAGGTAACAGCATTATGAATCACATTCTCTAGAAAACACACGTGTATCCTCATAGATAAGCCCACTGATACGGTTCACTCCTCTACGAACCAAATGCCTAATGGCCGCCTTTGTGATAGCTTGAATGTTATCATGGAGGACCTTACAATATCGTTTTGCTCCTTCCTTTGAAATCCTTCCCCCCCTTCCCACGACCTAACATTTTGATCAACCACTAATTCTCTGCAATTGGAAGCTTCTGAATCTCGAAGAGTACCAGAGATGGCATTGAACGACCTTTTTACAAAACGGAAGCATTATTCTATGAATTTCTCAGTGCCTAGATTAATTAAAATCCTGTTTAAAAAATCTTTTTTAGATGTAATTTTTGCTGTGTTGACGTTGGTGCCTTTTTTTATTTCTCCAGCAAATATGTCAGTCACTTCATACTATTTGGTCAGCTCCTCTTCGAATTACCGTTGCATTGGTTCTTCTTTACCAGCAATTGGGGGTAGCAGCACTTCTTGGTGCACTTATGTTGGTTCTTATGTTTCCAGTACAGGTAAGAAGCTTTTCTCTTCCTCTTCTCACTTTAAAACTTTTATACAATTTTCTTGAATATATTTCCTCTTTTTTGTTATATACCTGATAATGGAATCTACTGCTTGCTTGAGGAAGAGCACTTTCGAGCAACAAGAAGAAAGGGAGTTGTTTCTGTAATTAAAGGCAAATGCTTTTACGCCAAGTTCTTTTGGAGCTAGTGGTTATGCTAATAGAATTATCCAAAATGGTTTTAATTCAATTAACAAATACAAGATTTTTCTTGATGAGGTTAATAAATATAATTATATAATATGGAAGACTGCTAATACAAGTTGTATAAAGATGATAGAGAATCTTAAACAACATGGGTCGTTATGAAATCATGACTGGAGTATGACATGTGCTCCTAAAGTACATGAGTAAAATCATTTAAGTAATGGTAGTTACTTTTAAGGCACACACATGTTTGTAACAGCTGGAGTATCACATGTGCTCCAGAAAACTGGTCTGATGCAACCCTATGCAGTATAAAAAGAAGGTTCTCATATGAGTACTTGATGTTGAGGGTAATTACTTGTGGTTATCATTATCCCTCAATAATCCCAAAAAAGTAAATTATTGAGGGATAGCGATAGCCACAAATAACCATTATATGTTCCATTTTGACTGGAATCAAAGGTGCTGTTTGGTTTTGATGGATTTTTTGTTTTGGAGTATTCAAGAAGTGAAGAATTTCCTTTTCTTTATTTCTTTTTTTTTTTTTGGGGGGGGGGGAGGGAGGGGGGTGTTGTTATGCAGATATAGAACATCCATTAGCATAACCTGTGCACTAGTATATCCATTACCTGGACTTTGGAAACTTTTACCCATAATTTCACTGGTAAAGGATTCACCTGCCTAATGTCGCTTCAGGGGAGACTGCATAGAGTTTGGGTATCAAACTATTTATTCTGTGAAGTCAGTGTCCATTTTCCCCATGTGGTTGTGTTGACACTGTTTTCTTTTTCTACTTGTTTCATTTTTTTGTCTGCTTAGAGTGTGCACAGCTATTCTTAATATCTTCCATTCTCATGTCACAGGAGTCTCTTGCTTAAATAAGTTACTGTTGCTATTGTCTTAATGAAAAAATATTTGGGTTATGCAGACATATGTTATAAGCAAGATGCAGAAACTGACAAAAGAAGGATTACAGCGAACAGACAAGAGAATTGGTCTCATGAATGAAGTATTGGCTGCGATGGACACAGTAAAGTATAGTTCATTCGCAGAAGCATGCTTGTAACCCCTAAATATACTACCCAGCTTAATGATTTGTGACTCTAGTGATATGTATTTTTCAGATCTTATGCATGGGAGAATAGTTTCCAATCTAAGGTTCAGGGTGTTCGGAATGACGAGCTGACTTGGTATAGGAAAGCACAATTACTAGCAGCGGTATGTTATGTTACCAGAAGCATGAATTGTGTTTTTCTGGAAGGAAATGTTATTGTTCCTTCCGTGGATGTCAAAACAAAGTTGCATTATATTGTATTGGCGCAAGAATAAAGCTTGAATCAATTTTACTAACTCTCATGCCCCTAACCTAAGACCATACACATACACATTTATATATATGGACAAGACTGCATGAATGAAAACAGTTTGCTTCACCTTGTCTTATGCGGGACCGCGGGCAGAAAGAAAGGACACCAATGCTGCAATATAAAATTTACTTGTCGTTCTTGTTTTTTCCTTCATTTTTTCCTCTTGGCCTGACTTTGATATCCTCTTCATTTTTATCTGTTTCAGTTGAATAGCTTCATTCTGAACAGTATTCCTGTTGTGGTGATTGTCATCTCATTTGGGGTATTCTCGTTACTTGGAGGAGATCTAACACCAGCAAGGGCATTTACATCTTTATCCTTGTTCGCGGTGTTGCGTTTTCCGCTTTTCATGCTTCCTAATATAATAACACAGGTTTCAAATGTTTCTTCACAATCTCATATGCTGATAATAAATAGCTTTACTGCCTATTTCAATTGTTGAAGAACCCTCAATTTGCTGATATCTGTCTTTGAAGAATCGGTGTTGTAGCATTTATTCTAGGCTGTTAGAGAGAAGAAAGATTACTTCCTCGGAAGTTCATTAGTCTTGCTTGAGTATTGTTTCATTTTCTAATTGACACTTGACAGTCAAATGTCTCACCTAACCACTCTCCCCAGGAAAAATAAAGAAAATGAGGAAAAGGAAACAAATTCATTATCATTTCTAACCATCTGAGTTGAAGGTAATAGCTAGAATTAGTCAGCAGTGATGACATTATCAGATACTAAAATTTTGTGGTGAGGTGAATAACATTTAAGTGTGTTCATTCTTGTATAACTGTCACAATATCCTTAAGTCTATTTCATTGCCGGAGCATGTGACATTCAGTTTCTGGACAGGTGGATTCAGCATTTCAATATTAGCACATCCTAAGCAGAATCTTAGGGCCTGTTCTCTTTGATTATTATTTCGTTTCTGATTAAATCAATGTTGTTAATCTGGTTATCATGTGAGAAAATTACTTTCTAAAGTAATATATTTCTCCAGTTAAAGTGATTATTTTTAATCACATCAGCATCCCCCAGATGCAACAAATATGTCATTTTGAAAACTCGCTAGAATGGCCAATTTGTCTATATTTATTCTTCCTTATCACCCAAAGTTGGCTTGTTAAATATGCCACCTCCTATTTCTTGACTTTTAACTTTTTATTCTGTAAAATTTCTTGATTTTAATTTTTTGACAATGTCAATTATTTTCTATTTTACTCAAGAAGCATTGTGGTGGATAATATATGGTATGCACTTTGTACCTCAAAAAGGAAAAAGTTATAAGCACGTCATTAAGTCTCAGGTCCGGAGTTTTACCGTTAAAGTAAAACATTCCATGCATTTTGAGAAAAAAGAGACTAGCATCTTTTTTCCCTTTTCCTCCTTTTTTTTTTTAAAATTTCTATGTGAGCAAGAGAACATAATCTATCTATGGGATCTTCTTTCATTCTGCTGTTTTGCTTAACTTACATGGTTGCACCTATTTTCTGCTGTTGCAGGTTGTTAACGCAAACGTATCGTTGAAACGTCTAGAAGAGCTTCTCTTAGCAGAAGAAAGAATACTTCTACCCAATCCACCTCTTGAGCCTGGACTTCCAGCCATTTCAATCAAGAATGGATGCTTTTCATGGGAATCAAAGGTTTGCACATTAGTCGATATCTTCTTTTGCCAGAATAAGTACACTTAGCCATGCAAACATAAATGCGGTAGCCTTTAGCCTCCTCTTACGTTTTTATATAAACAGAAGTGGGTAAAGGCATAACATATACTTATCAGAAGGGAAAAAAGAACAGTTAAAGTTTATGTAGATATGCATTTGTCATTAATAGGTAAACCTCCCTCTTTTCCTTTTTTCTTGTTTCATTTCACTCGTTAAAGAATCTGTTCATAAATGAGAAATCCCATCCTTTTCAGGAAACCTTATATATCTTGCATATTTATTATTGCTTTCCAGAAAGATTCTTCTCCAGGTAGTTTAATTCTTTCTTCTCTTTAAAAGTGTACTCGGACCTCAACTTTTTACTGCCACAATTTTGATTACTTGGTAGCACGTTACATATTAATGATGAATTTGGTTTCTGTCATTATTTGGGGCACAAATAACTGTGAAAGTAATCTGTGGTCTAAAACTTGGTACTGTAGTCCCTTGAAAGGGATCTGGTATGCTTGGGTAGTGATGCAAATGGAGTATGCTTGAGCAGATAGCTTGTTGCTTTGTGATTAAACCATAGTTTCCTAAGAGAAAGGACAGTGATGCTATATTTTACCACATTAGTTGGGTGCAGGATATTTGGATGGCCCCAGTTTAGTGTGGTCTTATCTCACATCTGCTAAGCATAGGAAATTTGAATTATGTAACTGTACGATTTATGTACAATTTGTTGCATAATTATTTGACAAACTAGGATGCGGCTAGTGGAATGAATAATTTGCGCCGACAGGCTTAGAAATATTTTAGCCTAGTATGAGGGGTTGTGTTGGCAGCTAATGGTACCTCTGCTAGGTTCTTGGAAAATCTCTGAATCCACCATAGTCATCTTTCAATTCTTCTCTTATGTCTATATCGTTTCTCAGAAGGTTGTCATGCTCCTACTTCAACTTATGTCTGAAGGAATTTCTATGTTAAGAGTATTTTCATTTTTGAGGAATCTGAAAGACATAGAAGCTGAAGAACTTGCATTTTTGTTGGTTCTTTTTCGAGCTTCTATTTGTCATCATCTGGTTATTAGGTTGGACTTTGGACTACTTGGTTTATTAATTTATAAATCTTTTTAGCTGGTCTCTCTTTTGTATCTAGAGCATTTCTTTTGGGTTCATTTGTCACTTGATTGATGTAGTGTGTGTAGACAGAACAATGTCACTTACTCCCAGCTGATCCAAAAATGCCTCTTTGCAAGAGATGTATGGTGGAGAATATTCCTAAATCGAGGAACAATACATATTTGCAGCAGCTCTGAGGAATCAGTTCTTGTAATATTTTGGTTCTGGGAATAACTATCATGATCCCTTGGAAGTGCTCTAAGTGTACTTTTGGCTTGAAAAAACATTCTATAATCTTCCACAGCCATTGAAGTGCTGATTTATTTTGTATAACTTGCTATGGAGTGTATGGTTTAGAACACAATCTCCAGCTGTCCTGACCTACAAAAGTGTTGAGCAGCTTATTGGATTGAGTTGCTAAGTTCCTTTTAGGATTTCTTCTGGAGTTCTCTTCTGCTTCTATCTTTATCAATCAAAAAGTGTAGAAGTTTCTATTTATGAAGAAAAAAGAAAAAATAATCAAATAAAGAAAAACAGATACACTTTTAATAAAGAAGGCGGCTCTTAAATACCTTGTTCCTGTTTAATCTTCTATGCAGTTGCTAATTTTGGAAATTAATGGGCTTGTCAATTCTTTTCAAGGCATACAGGAGCTGGGAAACTCAGCTTTTATCTTGATGTGCAGGTAGAGAAACCAACATTGTCAAATATCAACTTGGATATCCCAATTGGTAGTTTAGTAGCTGTTGTAGGGGGCACTGGAGAAGGAAAGACATCGCTAATCTCAGCAATGCTTGGAGAGGTTCCTTCCGTTTCGGATTCAATGGTTGTCATAAGGGGAACAGTTGCTTATGTACCGCAAGTTTCATGGATTTTTAATGCAACAGTAAGTAACCATGTTTATTCGTTACATACATAAGCATTGAGGTTGATCATGTGGCTGCCTTTGATTAAAGATATTTGGTATCATGGATGACTTGGAAGTGCATAATTATGTTCTACAGGTACGTGAAAATATACTGTTTGGTTCTGCATTTGATGCTGCAAGGTATGATAGGGCCATCGATGTGACCGCATTACGGCATGACCTTGAATTGCTTCCGGTAAGCATAGCTGCAAAAGTTGTCTAATCAATATATTTTAGACAGTTTATTCTGCTTTATGATCTTTCTTTAAAGTGTAGCTCAATTTTTAATTGCCTTTGTTCTAGGGTGGTGATCTCACTGAAATTGGTGAACGGGGTGTGAATATTAGTGGAGGGCAGAAGCAACGAGTATCCATGGCTCGGGCTGTTTATTCCAGTTCAGATGTTTGCATATTTGACGACCCATTAAGTGCTTTGGATGCTGATGTAGGCCGCCAGGTAAACATTTTACTTTGATGAAATGTGTCTTTTTAGTTCCATCCAGCGCAAGCTTCTTTCACTTGTTGGTTTTGTTACATTTTCATGATGCAATATGTTACCGAAATGTTCTGACTCGCATAATTTTGTGGAAAATAAAATTTTTGTATAACATTCGTTGTAATGTATTATTACCAGGTTTTTGAAAGGTGCATCAAGGGAGAACTGAAAGGAAAGACCAGAGTTTTAGTCACAAACCAGCTACACTTCCTGTCACAAGTAGACAGAATCATACTGGTGCATGATGGTATGGTTAAAGAGGAAGGAACCTTTGAATATCTCTCAAATAATGGGGTACTATTTCAGAAGCTGATGGAAAATGCGGGGAAAATGGAAGAGTATACAGAAGAAAAGGAAAACAATGACAATGACAATGACAATGACAATGACAATGACAAATCTTCAAAACCTGTTGCTAATGGTGAGACCAATGGGGTATCTAAGAAAGTTGGAAAAGATAGTAAGAAAGGAGGAAAATCTGTTCTTATTAAGCAGGAGGAACGGGAAACTGGTGTAGTGAGCTGGAATGTTTTGGCGAGGTAAGATTAATACTATGATCTGGCTAAAGTTTAAACAAGCTTTTCCGTTTTCTAAATTATTATATATGTATACACACACACATTGTATGTATGTGTATTCTAAATTATTATATATGTATATACACACACGCATTGTATGTATGTGTATTCATATATAGAGGTTTCAATTTGTGTGGTGAGGTAGCTAACACCTTTCCATACTGAGATACTCCTGTAGGAAAGGTTTCACAGTCAATTATCTCCCAGATTTAGTATTTTGACTGATAAATTTGCTTAATTATGAATGAGTTCCATATCCAATCTTTCAGTGTGAAACTAGTTTACCTGAAAGTGGTGGAGTTTGTTTTGTATAAAGTAGTTGTAGTTAGGCTTAACACAAAGAGCTATCATGCTTTTCTAGCCTAACCTGCTTTATATCAAGAATGAGAACTGCAGATTGAAGCTATTGGCTAGTAAGAAGACTTAATTTATCTTCATAGCCTTATCGTGAGACAAGGAGATCTTCTCCGCAATAGTTCGCAATAGATTGAAGCTATTGGCTAGCAAAAGCACCCCTTTTTGCTTAACTATTTTTATAGGGAGAAACTAACAAATTCTTCAAGCTAGAGAGAATTTCATAAAACTTACATTCTCTCCTTCAAATATCCTGTAAATAAAGGTAGGTCGGAATTGGTGAAAGTTTGAATTCATCTGCTCTGCAATATTAGTGAAAATCCAATTCTTCTAATTGAGCTTGCTTTATGTCAAGATCGAAATTTAGTTAATCTAGTATTAGTATTAACGAGGCAAACATCTTGAAGAATCTCCAAGTCGATTGATGTTTTAGATGCAGCTGCCTTTCGCAAGTAGAAAATGCCTTTAGTTTAGTACACTACAGTTTAAATGTATGTTTTGTTGAAGTTTGGCAAAATGCCAAAGTCCCACATCGGTTGGGAGTTGAGTTTGGGGGGGATTTTCCCCCTATAAAAGAAGGCCTAATGTTTAGGATTTAAAAACACCTCTCATTTGCCTTCTCATCTGTTTAAGGCATTTGTATCTTCTCTCTTTAGTATTATTTCACTTGTATTTTTGGAATGGAATAAAATATTGGTTGTGTCCGAGGAGTAGGCAAAATTAGCCGAACCTCGTAAATTCTGGTGTTCCCTTTATTGTTGCTTTATTGTCTTATTTATTATTTGGTGGCTGTCATAATTTTTGGTATAGTAGTTGTGACTTATTCACACTATATACATTTGGCTTCCGCAACAATTGGTATCAGAGCCAAGGTATTGTCTAAGTATGCTCTGTGGTTGCAGCATAGTCTGATCTTCCACATCAAAAAAGATTTATCTTGGTAACTGAGTCAAGGTTCTGTCTGAGTATGCTCTGTGGTTGCAGCTTAGTCTGATCTTCTACATCAGAAAGGAAATAATCTTGATTTGTGTCGTCAGCTATTAAATAATATTTGTGTCAAATATGGGAGACAATAAACAAGAAGAATCTACATCAAGTGTCAACAATACGTGATCATTGACATCTTCGCTTATGACAAGAATTGTGTCAAATGCGAAATTTGCGGTAGAAATTTTTGACGGGTCCAGGCATTTTGGGATGTGGCAAGGCGAGGTTCTAGATGTCCTTTTTCAACAAGGGCTAGATCTTGCCATTGAAGAAAAAAGACCAGATGTTATTGGAGAAGAAGATTGGAGAATTATCAACCGTGTTATTTGCGGTACCATTCGATCCTACCTTGCTAGAGAGCAGAAATATCCATACACAAAGGAAACTTCTGCAAGTAAATTATGGAAAGCACTGGAGGATAAATTTTTGAAGAAAAACAGTCAAAATAAATTGTACATGAAGAAGAGACTGTTTCACTTCACCTATGTTCCTGGTACCACGATGAATGAACATATCACCAGTTTCAATAAGTTGGTCACAGATTTGCAAAATATGGATACAATTTATGATGATGGTGACTTGGCCTTGATGTTGTTGGCGTCACTTCCTGATGAGTACGAGCACCTTGAAACTACTCTACTCCATGGAAATGACGAAGTTTCTCTCAGAGAAGTTTGTTCAGCTTTATACAACTATGAACAAAGAAAGCGAGAAAAACAGAAGGGCGGAGAAGGAGAAACACTATTTGTGAGGGGTCGTCCTCAAAATCAAACGAGGACAAAGAAAGGAAGATCCAAGTCAAGATCCAGACCCAGCAAAGATGAATGTGCCTTTTGTCGAGAAAAAGGGCACTGGAAGAAAGACTGTCCGAAGTTGAAGAATAAGGCCAAATATAATAATGGAAAGGCCATTATGAATTCAAATGTAGCTGATTGTGATGATTCAGACTTCTCATTAGTTACAACAGAGTCATCAACATCATCAGACATATGGTTGATGGACTCGGCTTGTAGCTATCATATGTGTCCCAATAGGGACTGGTTCGTGGATTTTCAAGAAGGAGAATATGGAATCATTCACACAGCGGATAACAGCCCTCTTACCTCATATGGGATTGGTTCAATACGATTAAGGAACCACGATGGAATGATCAGAACATTAACAGATGTTCGATATGTACCAGACTTGAAGAAGAATCTCATCTCTGTGGGAGCCCTAGAATCAAAAGGGTTCAAAATCATTGCAGAAAATGGAGTGATGAGAGTATGCTCAGGTGCACTAGTGGTAATGAAGGCTAATCGGAAGAATAATAATATGTACCGCTATCGTGGCAGTACAGTTATTGGGACAGCGACAGTGACATCCAGTGACGACAAAGAGGCAGAAGCAACCAAGCTATGGCACATGCGCTTGGGACATGCTGGAGGAAAATCCTTGAAAACTCTATCAAATCAAGGATTGTTAAAAGGAGTAAAGGCTTGCAACTTGGAGTTTTGTGAGCATTGTGTCAAAGGGAAACAGACAAGGGTTAAATTTGGTACAGCGATCCATAATACTAAAGGCATTTTGGATTATGTACACTCTGATGTTTGGGGTCCTTCCAAAACACCTTCATTGGGTGGGAAGCACTATTTTGTAACTTTTGTTGATGATTTTTCCCGAAGAGTATGGGTGTATACAATGAAGAGCAAAGATGAAATGTTGGGAATTTTTCTCAAATGGAAGACGATGGTGGAGAATCAAACAGGCAAGAGGATCAAGTGTATTCGCACAGACAATGGAGGTGAATACAAAAATGATCATTTTAATAAGGTCTGTCAAAATGATGGCATCGTTCGACACTTCACTGTCAGACATACACCACAACAGAATGGAGTGGTAGAACGTATGAACCGGACCTTGCTGGAGAAGGTACGGTGTATGTTGTCCAATGCTGGCTTGGGCAAAGAATTTTGGGCTGAGGCAGTTACATATGCATGCCACCTCATTAATCGCTTACCATCTACTGCTGTTGATGGCAAGACACCATTTGAAAAATGGTATGGAAAGCCTGCTGTAGATTATGACTCTTTGCACGTGTTTGACTCAACTGCATATTATCATGTGACAGAGTCAAAATTGGATCCAAGGGCAAAGAAGGCTATTTTTATGGGAATTACTTCTGGAGTCAAAGGATATCGCTTATGGTGTCCTATGACAAAGAAAGTAATATTCAGCAGGGATGTTACCTTTGATAAATCTGCTATGGTAAATAAGGTAACAGAAGATACCAAACAAAATAAAGGTGCTTCTAAGCAGGTGGAGTTTGAGGGAAAATTTATTTTTCCTACACAAGAAGCAGAGGAGGAAACAAATGAAGATTACCCTCTGGAAGGAGAGCCAGTAGAGGAGATTCCAACTCAGGAACCTCAACAACAACTTGAATCAATAGCAACCAGCAGGCCAAAAAGAACAATAACGAAACCTGTTCGTCTCATAGAGACGGTTGCTTGTGCAACCTCAATTGTAGCTGATGATGTTCCTACCACTTATAAAGATGCTGCCCAAAGTTCAGAAGAAGAAAAGTGGAGGATTGCCATGAATGATGAAATACAGTCCCTTCATCAGAATCATACATGGAGATTGGCCAATCTCCCGAAGGGAAAGAAAGCAATTGGGTGCAAATGGGTACTTGCAAAGAAAGAAGGATTTCCTAACCAAGTAGATGTTCGCTACAAAGCAAGATTGGTGGCCAAAGGATATGCTCAAAAGGAGGGAATTGATTACAATGAAGTGTTTTCTCCAGTTGTAAAACGTTCCTCCATTAAAATTATGTTGGCTTTGGTAGCACAATTGGATTTGGAACTAGTTCAGATGGATGTAAAAACTGCGTTTTTACATGGAAACTTGGAGGAGGAAATCTACATGACTCAGCCAGAAGGATTCAAAGTTGCTGGAAAAGAAAATATGGTGTGCAAACTTGAAAAATCGTTGTACGGATTGAAACAATCTTCTAGACAATGGTACAAGCGATTTGACGAGTTTATGTTGCGGCAAGGGTACAAGAGAAGCAAATACGATCATTGTGTGTATTTGCACAAGCTTAAAGATGGTTCCTTTGTATATCTTCTCCTATATGTTGATGATATGTTGATAGCTTCCAAGAATTCGGAAGAAATTGATAAGTTGAAGATTCAACTGAAGAAGGAGTTCGAGATGAAGGATTTGGGTGTGGCAAAGAAAATTCTTGGCATGGAGATAATTAGAGATAGACGTTCAAAGAAACTCTGATTATCTCAAAAGGAATATTTGAAGAGAGTACTTCAACGTTTTGGCATAGATGACAAGACTAAGCCAGTTAGTACTCCACTTGTCTTCCCATTTTAAGCTAAGTACTATTATGTCGCCAATGGATGAAGCTGAACGAGAGTATATGTCAAAGGTACCATACGCAAATGCTGTTGGTAGCTTGATGTATGCAATGGTTTGCACAAGGCCTGACATTTCACAAGCTGTTGGAGTTATTAGCAGATATATGCACAATCCAGGAAGGAGCATTGACAAGCTGTGAAGTGGATTCTACGGTATATTCATAATACTGTAGATGTCGGGTTAGTTTTTGAGCAGGAAGACAATCAGTCTGTCGTTGGATATTGTGACTCAGATTTTGCGGGTGATCTGGACAAATGAAAATCAACTACTGGTTATGTGTTTACTTTTGCAAAGGCACCAGTTAGTTGGAAGTCTACTTTGCAGTCAACAGTTGCTTTGTCTACAACAGAGGCAGAGTACATGGCTATTACAGAGGCTGTAAAGGAGGCAATTTGGCTTCAAGGATTGCTAAAGGAGCTTGGTGTTGAACAAAAAGGTATCACAATTTTTTGTGATAGTCAAAGTGTTATTCAATTAGCGAAGAACCAAGTTTATCATGCAAGGACGAAACACATTGATGTTCGGTATCATTTCATACGAGAAATCATAGAAG
The DNA here is from genome assembly GCF_000715075.1 of Nicotiana tabacum. Lineage (NCBI taxonomy): Eukaryota > Viridiplantae > Streptophyta > Magnoliopsida > Solanales > Solanaceae > Nicotiana > Nicotiana tabacum. The sequence continues at coordinate 23,879,347 of NC_134084.1, read as the reverse complement.
AAGGAGGAGTCACGGTGAAGAAAATTCATACTACGGAGAATCCTGCTGATATGCTGACAAAGGTGGTGACTGCGATCAAGTTTCAACATTGTTTGGATTTGATCAACATTGTTGAACACTGAAGATTGAAGATGAAGACACAACAAAAATTTGTTATTGAGAGAGAATTGAAGATGTGGAATTTTGCCAAGGTGGAGATTTGTTGATGTTTGGCAAAATGCCAAAGTCCCACATCGGTTGGGAGTTGAGTTTGGGGGGATTTTCCCCCTATAAAAGAAGGCCTAATGTTTAGGATTTAAAAACACCTCTCATTTGCCTTCTCATCTGTTTAAGGCATTTGTATCTTCTCTCTTTAGTATTATTTCACTTGTATTTTTGGAGTGGAATAAAATATTGGTTGTGTCCGAGGAATAGGCAAAATTAGCCGAACCTCGTAAATTCTGGTGTTCCCTTTATTGTTGCTTTATTGTCTTATTTATTATTTGGTGGCTGTCATAATTTTTGGTATAGTAGTTGTGACTTATTCACACTATATACATTTGGCTTCCGCAACATGTTTGACATCAAATCATTCTAGTTTAAATAAGGATAAATGAGTTTGCAACCTTTACTCTTTCCTTCCCCCTACTCTTTCTGTAGGGTGGATAGCTTCTTTTACAGGAGAGTATGCTCTTGATCAAGTTGTAGGTCTAAATCGATAAGATACATTTAGTGTCCACTTGTGTTCATCCAATTGGGATTTCCTTTAGCTGATGCAACTTTCTCCTTTTCGTTTCTCATGAATGCTAGCCTTCTACAGCATGCTGGGAAGTAAAGAGAATTTGGGCATTCCTTGAACTGAAATGCTTTATATGAAAGCATTTTCCAAGCCTATTATTTGTCACATGCTTTTGTTTACTGATTTAACTTGTTTTTAACTCATACGTTGCAGGTATAAAAATGCTTTGGGAGGTTCTTGGGTGGTTGTGATACTATTTTTGTGCTATTTCTTGATAGAAGCTCTCCGTGTTGGAAGTAGCACATGGTTAAGTTTTTGGACTGATCAAAGCAGTTCGACGAGATATAGTGCTGGCTTCTACAATCTGATTTATTCGCTTTTATCTCTTGGTCAAGTATGTAATTATTATCTCTCTTAGCTTTTGTTGCTTGCTGCTTTCTCCCTACTGATCCAAGATATTTGATATCCTTGTATGCTGAATAAGACGGTGGAACTCTTCATCTGATGAAGGGGAAAGAAAAGGAGACTTCTAATTACTGTCTATATTATCTGCATATCAGGTTATGGTAACTCTGACAAATTCATTTTGGTTGATCACGTCAAGCCTTTATGCTGCCAGGAGGTTGCATGATGCTATGCTTAATTCTATTTTAAGAGCTCCAATGGTCTTCTTTCACACAAATCCACTGGGGAGGATTATCAATAGGTTTGCCAAGGATCTAGGGGACATAGATAGAACTGTTGCACCCTTTGTAAGCATGTTCCTGGGCCAGGTGTTTCAGCTTATCTCAACATTTGTCCTGATTGGTATAGTGAGTACCATGTCTTTATGGGCAATAATGCCGTTGTTGGTCTTGTTTTATGGAGCCTATTTATATTATCAGGTATGTGGAAAACTATTATTTTATTTTGTTTTGTGTAATTCATGTTTCTTAGATATAATCTGAACTGCTCTATCAATAATGTATCTGATATGCCCCTGCACTAATTGTATTGAGGTCTAAGCATGGGGTCGAGTGGTCCACCTCTTTCTGAAACAAAACAAGCTATTGTCATTCCTTAGGATGCATAGTACATACTTTATCCATAACGTATTTAATTCTTTGCGCATATTATTTGTAAAAAATGCACCTGGCATGTCCAAGTCATGTTATGTGCCATATTCGAGTCCTCTAGTGGAGGAGAATGAAAATAATTTTGGCTCACGAAAATGGATCTGTTACCTTAACCTGTGTCTGGCTGATTTCATTTGGTGAATTGATTAACTTCAATTAAGCCTCCCCTTTGGATTTTTCTCTTTGATTTTGTCCCTTTTCTATTTTAGTTCTACTTATTGTTTGCTCAAAACAACCTGCTTCTTGCAGAGCACTGCTCGTGAGGTGAAGCGCTTGGATTCCATCTCCAGATCTCCTGTCTATGCACAGTTTGGTGAAGCGCTAAATGGTCTTGCAACTATTCGTGCATATAAAGCTTATGATCGAATGGCCAACATCAATGGGAAGTCAGTGGATAACAATATTAGGTTTACACTTGTGAACATGGGTGGAAATCGATGGCTTGGGATCCGTCTCGAGACTGTAGGGGGTCTTATGATTTGGCTTACGGCAACATTTGCTGTGGTGCAGAATGGAAGGGCAGAAAACCAACAGGCCTTTGCCTCAACAATGGGTTTGCTTCTCAGTTACGCCCTAAATATCACAAGCTTGTTAACTGCTGTACTGAGACTTGCAAGTTTGGCTGAGAATAGTTTAAATGCTGTCGAGAGAGTTGGAACGTATATAGACTTACCATCAGAAGGTCCCGCCATAATTGAGGGCAGCCGTCCTCCTCCTGGATGGCCTTCAGCAGGATCCATTCGATTTGAGAACGTTGTCTTACGTTACAGGCCCGAACTTCCTCCTGTTCTGCATGGTATATCCTTCACAATTCCTCCGAGTGACAAAGTCGGAGTAGTTGGCAGGACTGGAGCTGGAAAATCTAGCATGTTTAATGCTTTATTCCGACTTGTGGAACCTGAAAGAGGAAGGATATTAATTGATGATTGCGATGTTTCAAAGTTTGGACTGACAGATCTTCGGAAGGTTCTTGGTATTATACCGCAAGCACCAGTTTTGTTCTCAGGTATTTTTTGAATTTGTTTTTGATCTCCATTTTTTGGGATGGAGGTTTGTCTTTATAGATGTGCATCGAGATAATCATGCACATGTGATTCTGCTATAGTGGTGGAGGCACTTGTTACTGTAACTGTGAACAGATGTTCGGAGAGTAACATGCCCGAACATTCTGTCTGTTGCCCATCTGACTTTGGAATCTATCTTGCTCCACAAAGTCCATGGACATTGTCAAATAATTTTAGTTAGTGGATACGCTTTGATGACTTTGAGGTTAACTGAAGGTTGACTGTACTTAACAATTAGTGTATATATTGGGATGGACTTAGATTATGTCTGATGTTTTCTCTGTAGCAGAGAGCAGGGTGTGAAATTCATGCCAAAGTAAGATTCTTGTTGAAAATAATATTTCTTTTTTGATGAGGGGGGTAAAGTGCACTGCGAGCCCTAAATAGCTTTTTGCTACTATGTACATTTACCAAATGAATCTCCCCTTCAAACTCTTTTAACATTTTCCCTGGAAAAACTCTTTAGTAAATTCTGTTAAATGGCTAATGGTAGAACAATAGAAGAGAACAAAGAGATAGAGAGTCCATCAGACCCCTCGCAACCTCTTGTTCTTCTTCCTCGCAAAAAGCTTTGAGAACTTTTTAACATTTTTTTGGAAAAACTCTTCTGTAAATTCTGTTAAATGGCTAATGGTAAAATAATAGACAGAGAGCTCTATCAGACCCCTCGCCTCCTCATTTGTCCCTCTCGCAAAAAGCTTTGAGAATTCTGCAAAGAGTTGCTATAACATGCTAATTCATTTCTCTCTTGCCTACTTCATTTGCTACTGGTTCTGATCTCACATTTCTAGCTTAGCCACAAGCAACTTCATATAATCTGAGTTGTTCTCTTTCTTTCGACTTTTGCTGACAAATCAGTCTGCTCTTTTACCAGTCTTTTATTTGATGGTGCAGATGGTCATACAAGAGATGTATAATTTATAAACAAAAAGACCATGGTTACTCATAATATTTGTGTATATTGCACAAATCTAGTCCTATTGTAGAAGTGTTTAGTACCTAGCATAAACTTTGCTTATGGGTTGTAATCAACATGATGGACATGGGAGAAGAAGGAGCTGCGGAATCGGGAGGGGAGAGAAGTAAGAAGTAGGGGGAAAAGAATGGAAGATACTTCTGATGGGCCTTGGGTGATCTGTTATTATCTTAACAGTCGCTTGTAGCTTTTCTTTTCTTGCGTTATCTCCTTCGCTCCTTCAGACAGTTAACAGAGAACGTTAAATGAAAGATCTCCAGGACAATCTTTAAGAAGTTGTAGAGGGTAAATGCTAAAAGAATAAATATAGGAACATATGATATTATCAAAATCTTTGGCCTGCATTTTATGTCATATTAAATATGTCCTGCATTTTTGGTGTTGACCTGAACTAAAAAAACAACTCACCAACCTACCATTAAAAAGAGTTTATCTCAATAGTCCTCATGTTTTTTGGCCAGGGACCGTGAGATTTAACCTTGATCCATTCCATGAGCACAATGATGCTGACCTCTGGGAATCTTTGGAAAGGGCGCACCTTAAGGAAGTTATCAGGAGGAACTCTTTGGGTCTCGACGCCGAGGTTTGTTCTTTGTGTTTTGACTTGTTTCAAATTGTTTGCCATTGTTCCGCTAATAATATTACTCTTTACGACTTTCACAACTTTCAAGAATTCAAATTCATTTAGTTATTTTAATTTAAACTTTGATATGATGTTTTCTCTATCAAACTAACATTTCATCGACTACTTTAATATTTTCTTTCTATACTACTAGCATAATAGATAAGTCAATATAAAATTTGAACTTCATGCCATGTGATAAAGTGAAACAATGGAATATATGATTCTAAAAATGTGAAACATTAGTACAAAGTGTCTTTAAAATATTTTGGCAATATAAAGTCTATTTAAACTCTGTAAAGTGAACTTTGTTGAATAAAATGTAATACAGGGGCAGTATCACTAATAAGCATGAGGACTACAACTAAAGGGAACAACTTGTAAAACACATGGAAAAGCACAGACTTTTCATTTTTATGGTAGAGTCAGTTTCTATGTTATTGGTTGCAGTGTTGTCAAAGGCGCGCTTAAAGCGTGCTTAAGCCCTGAAGCGAGGCTCAAAACATGTTGAGCGCTTCGCCTCACTTTGTGGGCGCTTTAGTATTGCATCAAGGCTCTTAGGCATACTTTTACTTGCCAGTAAGTGTAATCCTGAAAAGGCAACATTAAACAATTAATATTTCACTTTATCGTAAATTTTTTCCAATTTCTTTGTTCATGTATTTGTTATTCATGCTTATAATTATTAGTCTTAGACTACATATACATAGTTTTACTTTTTCTTCAGTTGCGCATTTTTTATTAAAGCCCACGCTTTATTTGCGCTTTGTGCTTAAAGCCCCAACGGACCTTAGAGCTTTTTGCACTTTTCGCCTTTGATAATACTGATTGGCTGGGATTATTACTTATCAAAGAGGAAAAATTGGACATATATTTGTTATGCTTTGTTTTTGTTGTATAATGGTTATGCTTTATCCAAATGCACCATATTACAAGTTACAAAGCACGTTTCAAATAGTAACTGTTTTTGGTAGAAAGAAAACCCTAAACACCTATTTTTAGTTAAAGTAGCATGCTGCACTATTAACTAACTCCGACTTGTTGAATTAACTAGATAGCTTAGAGGCTCAAGCCTTTGTGTTAGTATAAATTAAAAAAATGAAAATTCCGTTACTTCTATTCTCTTGACTTTTCTATCTATGCTATCCTAGTCAAACAAATTTCAGCTGTAGCTAACAAAACATTACTTTGATGTATTAAGGTGTCGGAAGCTGGAGAAAATTTCAGTGTTGGACAAAGACAGCTTTTAAGTCTTGCTCGAGCATTGCTTCGCCGGTCAAAGATTCTTGTTCTTGATGAAGCAACTGCTGCTGTTGATGTCAGAACTGATGCTCTTATTCAAAAAACTATACGTGAAGAATTTAAGTCATGCACCATGCTCATCATTGCTCACCGTTTGAACACTATCATCGACTGTGACAGAATTCTTCTGCTTGATGCTGGTCAGGTAGAGTGCTCACCCTTCAATCTTAGTCTTGTGAACTCACTCTGATAACAGGTCATGCCTGATTGCAGGTTTGAGGGTCTACTTGGGGTTCTAATACAAAAGAGGGATTGCGTCTTTATTTTTTCTTTAACCATCTTTTCTCTATGGGTTATTTCAATTTACCTGTTGTCTGTCTCTTTTCAGGTACTGGAATATGATACTCCAGAAGTATTGTTACAAAAGGAAGAAACTGCTTTTTCTAGGATGGTTCAGAGTACAGGAGCTGCAAATGCTCAATACTTACGAAGCTTAGTATTAGGAGGGGAAGAGGGTAACAGTATAGGGAGGGATAAACAGCTAGATGGGCAAAGGAGATGGCTTGCCTCTTCACGTTGGACTGCTGCAGCACAGTTTGCACTAGCTGTTACCCTTACCTCATCCCAAAATGACCTTGTGCAGTTAGAAATTGAGGATGAGGATAATATCCTGAAGAAAACAAAGAATGCCGTAATCACTCTGCAGGGAGTATTAGAGGGTAAGCACGACAAAGAAATCGAAGATACCCTGGATCAGTACCAGGTTTCCAGAGACAGATGGTGGTCTTCTTTATACAAGATGGTTGAAGGTAAAGACTTCTGCAAATTAAACTTTTCAAAAGCAAACAATTACTTTCATGGTCATCTTCTTTGAGAACCGTTATTTTTCATGGTCACCATTATAGTCAGTATTGATGAGGAACAAGATTTAGACATAGACAGGTTGACAGACACCCGCGCCCGAACAAAGGAATAGGATGTACATGGATAAAATCTATAACTTCACCCACTTCCCTTTGCCACCATTTTTTATGCTTTAGGCATCTGGTGTTTGAAATCCACTGGATCACTAATCTGGATTCGCGCGGGGTAGGGCTCAGTAGAGGGGATAATGTGCTCCCAACTAGGAGTTCCTCTATTTCCGGTGCTCGAGCCTGAGACTTTTGGTTAAGGGTAGAGGGATTCCAACCATCCCACCACACTCCTTGGTTTCATTTTTTGGTTTAGGCATTTTGTTATCTGGGTGAGTATGTCTTTGTGTGGTCTTTGAGGCCTTTACTTGGTCTCCAATTGTTTCTCTTTAAGGAAGCAGTGCTGTTAGTATAATGTTCTCATCTTGCATTATTTGTTGATCAAATATTGGTTTTATTTATGGTTCTGGGCTTTTTACACTTTTCAGGTCTCGCGATGATGAGTAAGCTGGCGCGCAATAGACTTCATCAAGCAGAACTTGAGGTTGAAGAAAAAGCAATTAACTGGGATCGCGCTGAGA
>NC_134084.1:20344360-20440206 GCF_000715075.1 Nicotiana tabacum | reverse complement strand
GGGTGTGAAGGGGGTGGTCACCGGCGTTCGTGCCGCCGGGTTTTGGTGGAGGGGAAGCTAGGGCGGCTTGCTAGGGTTTGGGGTTTCAGCTTGGGGAAGGAGACGAGTGAGGGGTGGGGTTCGGATAGGGGGCGTGGGGTGAAGGGTTGAGTTTATATATGGGGAGTCTGATTGGATCTGAGCCGTTAGATCAGATGATCTCAACGGCTTGGATCTGAGGATGAGACATGAGACGGGGTCGTTTGGTAGTTAAACGGGGTCGTTTGGTTTAAGTGAGGGGTTGGGTCAGGCTGGTTATTTGGGTCGGGTTTGAACATGGGTCGCTGAAAGAGGTCCTGAACCGTTAGATCGGCTGGGATGGACGGCTCAGATTGATTTGCCTGAAACGACGTCGTTTCAGGAGGTTCCTGGGCAGGCCTGGTCTGGACTGGGTTGAGTGCTGGTTTGGGCCTGTTTTTGTTTCATTTATTTTGGGCCCAACCGATTTTCTTCCCTTTTTGTTTTTCTAGTTTCATTTTTCTTTTAAAACAAAAAATAAAATAATAGACAATAAAATAATGAAATTAAAACTAAACAACAATGGAACATTTTAACACAATTATCACCAAATATTCAAGTAAGTTAACTAAAATCCTAGAACGAACGATGCACACATATATATATATTTTTGAATTTTCTTTTACTGACACATATTTTTGTATTTTTGTTTGATAATGACTAGATGCAAAATGGACAGACCCACAAATGACCAACAACACATGTTACGGAAAGATCGAAAAATTGTACAGCGAAACCATTTGTCACTATTTTTATTTTCTTTTGGAGCGATCGTCCGTGAGGCAAAAATCACGTGCTTACAGGCGCACCTTCTTGTTGTAGGCTTTCGCCATTCTCTTTTGATATAACTGGCCATGACACACAGCTGCCAATCTCTTTTCATCAATCAAGTTCAACTGCTCCAAACGGGTTTTGACCAACTCGTCATCATCAATCTCAGCCTCAGCGACAATCCGAAGGGATGGAATTTCAACTTCCGCCGGTATTACTGCCTCAGTTCCATATACCAATAAATAAGGAGTTGCCCCTACCAAAGTACGGATAGTGGTGCGATAACCCAACAATGCAAATGGTAACTTTTCATGCCATTATCTGGATCCTTCTACCATCTTCCTCAGTATCTTCTTGATGTTCTTATTGGCTGCTTCAACTGCTCCATTCGCCTTGGGACGATATGATGTGGAATTACGGTGTGTAATCTTAAACTGTTGACATACTTCTTTCATCAAATTGCTATTAAGATTAGCACCATTATCCGTGATGATCACTTTTGGGACCCCAAATCTACAGATGATATGGGAGTGAACAAAATCCACCACTGCTTTCTTGGTTACTGACTTGAAAGTTTTAGCTTCAACCCACTTAGTGAAATAGTCGATGGCCACCAGAATGAACCTATGACCATTAGTACCTGCCGGCTCAATAGGTCCAATGACATCCATGCCCCAGGCAACAAATGGCCATGGCGCTGGCATTGTATGCAATTCTGTCGCCGGAGAATGAATCAAATCTCCGTGTATCTGACATTGATGGCATTTCCGCACGAAATTGATACAATCACGCTCCATAATGAGCCAATAATACCCCGCTCGAAGAATCTTCTTCGCCAATACATATCCGCTCATATGTGGCCCACAAACTCCAGCATGTACCTCTGTCATAACTGTTGTGGCTTGACTGGCATCTATACATCTCAGCAATCCCAAATCTGGGGTTCTTTTGTACAACACTCCTCTACTAAGGAAGAATCCATTTGACAATCGCCGAATGGCTCTTTTTTGATCTCCGGTGGCCTGTTCCGGGTATATCCCCATCCTGAGGTACTCCTTGACGTCATAAAACCTTGGCTCACCATCCACTTCTTCTTCTATCATGTAGCAGTAGGCATGCTGATCACGAACCTGGATGTGCAACGGGTCTACATGAATTTTGTATGGGTGGTGCAACATTGATGCTAGAGTGGCCAATGCATCGGCAACCTCATTGTGAACTCTTGGGATGTGTCTGAACTCCACTGATCGAAATCGCTAGCTCAGATCGTGCAAACATTGTCGATACGGTATGAGTTTCAAATCCCGTGTTTCCCATTCACCCTGAATCTGATGCACTAGAAGGTCTGAGTCTCCCAAGACCAAAACGTCCTGGACATCCATGTCTGCAGCTAATCGCAGACCCAAAATGCATGCCTCATACTCAGCCATGTTGTTGGTACAATAGAAACGCAGCTGGGCTGTAACAGGATAATGGTGTCCTGTTTCAGAAATAAGTACCGCTCATATTCCAACACCCTTCGCATTTGCGGCTCCATCAAAGAAAAGCTTCCAACCTGGTTCCTCGATTAATTCCAACTCATCTATATGCATTACTTCCTCGTCAGGAAAATACGTCCTCAACGGCTCGTATTCTTCATCAACAGGATTCTCAGCTAAGTGATCGACCAGTGCTTGGGCTTTTATGGCCGTCTTCGTCACATAGACGATGTCAAACTCTGTGAGTAATATTTGCCATTTCGCCAACCTCCCTGTGGGCAGAGGCTTCTGGAAAATATACTTTAGTGGATCCAAGCGGGAAATGAGATAAGTGGTATATGAGGACAAATAATGTTTCAATTTCTGGGCCACCCAAGTTAGGGCGCAACATGTCTTTTCGAGTTGAGTGTACTTAACCTCATACACTGTAAACTTCTTGCTGAGATAATAGATGGCTTGCTCCTTCCTTCCTGTAATGTCGTGTTGCCCCAACACACAGCCAAATGAATTCTCCAGGGCCGTTAGATAAAGAATTAACGGTCTCCCTAGCTCAGGTGGAACCAATACAGGTGGATTTGATAAATATCCTTTGATCTGGTCAAATGCCTCCTGGCATTCCACCGTCCATTCTATCGCAGCATCCTTCTTCAGTAGCCGAAAAATGGGTTCACAGGTTGCCGTGAGTTGAGCAATAAATCTGCTGATGTAATTCAATCTTCCCAATAGACTCATTACTTCTGTCTTGTTCTTCGGCGGTGGCAAATCTTGGATAGATTTGATCTTTGACGGATCCAGTTCAATACCTCGCCGACTGACGATGAATCCTAACAACTTTCCCGATGGAACACCAAATGCACATTTGGCCGGGTTGAGCTTAATATCATACCTTCGAAGTCTTTGGAAAAACTTCCTTAAGTCTGCTACGTGGTCTTCCTGATGCTTGGACTTTATGATCACATCGTCTACGTACACCTCAATCTCTTTATGGATCATGTCATGAAACACAGTGGTCATTGCTCTCATGTACGTCGCCCCAGCATTCTTCAAACCAAATGGCATTACCCGGTAGCAATAAGTTCCCTACGGCGTAATGAAGGCTGTCTTTTCCGCATCTTCCTCATCCATCAGAATCTGATGATACCCAGCATAGCAATCTACAAAAGATCCGATCTCACGTCCGGCACAATTGTCGATCAAGATATGGATGTTGGGTAAAGGAAAGTTTTCCTTTGGGCTTGCCCTGTTCAGATTGCGGTAATTGACACACACCCTTATCTTCCCATCTTTCTTCGGCACCGGCACTACATTAGCCAACCAATCAGGATATCGAGTGACACGAATAACCTTTGCTTGCAACTGCTTGGTTACTTCCTCTTTAATCTTCACACTCATATCCATTTTGAACTTCCTCAATTTCTGCTTGACGGGAGGGCATGCCGGGTCAGTAGGCAATTTATGAACCACTAAATCTGTGCTTAACCTCGGCATGTCATCATATGACCATGCAAAAACATCTTTGAACTCAATAAGTGTTTTGATCAATTCCTCCCTGATATTTGGTGCAATGTGGATGCTTATTTTAGTTTCTCTGATATCGTCGGTATCCCCTAAATTGATGGCTTCTGTGTCATTTAAGTTGGGCTTGGATTTTTCTTCAAACTGGCTTAACTCCCTGTTTATCTCCTCGAAGGCTTCATCCTCATCGTATTCCGATTCATTATCATAATCGTCCTCTTGTATAGTTAGTTCGGAATCAGATTGATTTTTTAGACTAGGTTGAAGATCCGTTGTGCATGCTATGTCGTTAGAACCGATATGAAAAGAACTGTTCAGAAAAAGAAACGAAGGAAACAAAATTAAAAATAACATATAAAATAAGAAATACAGAAGAAACTTTTTGTTTTATTGAATTATAGGATAACAAGGTTTCACACTTTATTGAACACAATAAAAAGGAATCTAGATTACAACCCTGGAATAATCCAAAAAACAAAAAGAAAAATCAGAGCCAACTACTAGGACTCCCTCCGAGTAGGAAGAGGAGTAGTTATCCAATTGTTGATCTTGGCCTTAGGATCCACAAACTGTATGTCTGCCTTACTGGAACCCTCTCCAGCTTCTATCATGGTGACATCTACGAACATTCTTTCAAAGCCCTCATTCAAATCTCCATCTGGCCCTATCAAGGCTCCAAAGACTTCCGGGACTGGCAACTTTCTGCACCCTGCTTTGACGAATGATCTAGACAAGCGTGGGATTGGCTTAGGAAGGACCCAGACTCTCTTCTTCAATTTGCGGGCCCGTTTTACATCCGCTGCGGTAGGTTTGAATCCCAACCCAAAAGTATCGAAGTTCTTAGGCAAGGAAACTGGCTGGATCATTCCCTGCAGATCAATCCCCAGACCTTTACCGGGTACAAACCCACTATTCAACATTTCTGAGGCTATCATGAAGGTTGCAGCTGTGATTCTGGGAAGTGGAAGGCCCCCACCCTCAGGAATTTTGTCTACTGAGACTGAGTTGAAAACCTGATAAACCCATGGGCCCTTGTCATCGTATGTTTCTATGAAGGGCACAATAGCATTACTGACGGCATGTGTGCCGTTATCCCCATGTACCACAATCTTTTGTCTATCCCATTCAAATTTGACCATTTGATGCAGTGTAGAAGGCACTGCTTTAACTGCGTGGATCCATGGTCGTCCCAACAAAATATTGTAAGACACCACCACGTCTATCACTTGAAATTCCATAGTGAACTCGACTGGACCAATGGTTAATTCCAGTACGATATCACCCACTATGTCAGTACCGCCCCCATCAAAACCTCGGATGCAGATGTTGTTCTTGTGGATCCTATCATCAGCAACCTTTAGTTTGTTCAGAGTGGCCAAAGGACAGATATTGGCACTTGACCCATTATCAATTAGTGCTCGAGTGACCACTGATTCTTCGCATTTTACCGTCAGGCAGAGTGCTCTGTTGTGTTCAGTACCCTCTATCGGTAACTCATCGTCAGAGAATGTTACTCGGTTTACTTCGAAGATTTTGTGCGCTATTTTCTCCAAATGGTTCACTGAGAGCTTGTTCGGGACATAGGCTTCATTCAGAATCTTCATTAAGGCCTGACAATGATGGTTTGAATGGATTAACAAAGATAGCAACGAAATCTGGGTCGGGGTCTTCCTCAACTGCTCTATAATTGAGTAGTCCTATGCCTTCATCTTCTTTAAAAACTCCTCTGCTTCTTCCTCCGTTATTGGTTTTTTTATTGTTATAGGATTGACCCTTCTCAATTCTGCGGGAACAAAACACCTTCCCGAACGAGTCAGTCCCTGAGTTTCGCATACTTCTTCTACCACTTCCTTCCCCTTATGCATCACTGTCACTTGGCTGTAGCTCCATGGCACAGCTTTCTCATTTGTTATCGGCAACTGCATGACCGGCCTGATAACAACTAGTTCTACGTGGACCCCCTTTACCACCAACACTGGTGTGCTTGATACTCCCTACAGCACTGCCTTGGCTGACTCTGGCTTCTTCGCAGCAACAGACGAACTTTTCCCCACTACCACAAATGGCTTGTCATCTACTCTTCCCAACTGTGCCACTGCCTTTCCATTGGTCGAATTTTCATTGGGACTGGCACGAATCATCATTACCGTTTGTGAGGGTGTTGACGAGTAGGGCTGGATACTTTGGAGACCCATCAACAACAAATGAGATTCGGCGGCTGACATGTGTATGATTTCATCTATGGTAGCCACCCAAATGCCCATTCTATCTGATTTGCTGAGACGGAACGCAGCAGAGTGACCCATTCAGCGACCCCTTCTGGCAGGCTGAACCCGTCGACCCTTGTGGAAAACTCTTCTATACAAGTCTTTTGTGATGACTCATATTTCAAAAACTGAGGGCGATGACATAGGTGTTCTATCATCCATATTTGCAGTAGTACATTGCAACCCTCAAAGAAACCTCCTCCGGTTTTGCAAACAGTGAGAGCGCGGAAGATGTCTGCTATTATCATTGGTGCCAAAGTGCTGTTGTCTTGTTTGAGCAAAGTGCTGACGACCCCAGCGACTTGGATGTTAATTTTCCCATCCTTTCTAGGGAATACCAGAAAACCCAGAAAGGCCACCATAAAAGCAATACACCTATGTATTTCCCATTTCAGCCGGCTTTCCCCGCTGCAGATCTTACCCTCGGGATTGTTGAACCCTCCAAGATGACTGTACATGTCGTACAGGAAGGCCAAACTACAAAAACCCTCTGATAATTCTGGGTTGTGTATAATTCTGCGGATCTTCACGGTGTCTAAGAACCTGTGTATGGTCACGGTCCTTGGTGCAATAAGATACTGCTCTCTCATAGGGATTTTAGGATATCCGATGTACCCTGCCAGTTCCTCTAGTGTCGGTGTAAGCTCAAAGTTTGAGAAATGAAATACATTGTGTGCTGGGTCCCAAAATGAAATTAACGCCCTTATAATGTCCCCTCGCGGATCAATATCCAGTAACCCAACCAAGTTTCCTAAGTACATCTTGACTGTATCTCGCCCTGATTCCTCCAAGTCGTTCCACCACATGAGTAAGCCCAAAGGGATACCGTTTATAATGGCCCCAGATGAATTCCTACTCGTGCTCATTCTGCACATTTATTAAGGTGATTTAGACAAAAAGCAAAATCTTTATTTGACTCAAAAACTAATTTTCCCATTTTTCCCTAATTTTTGAGGAAAAGAAAGACTGATTTTCCAAATACGGCCTTTTGACTCTTCAGGGAGGAAGATTTTAAGGCTGTAGGGATTTAACCAGCCGAAAGGTAAAAGAATGACCAAAGGTGGTTGTTTATGCAAAGTCAGTCTTCCGGCGCCCCTTTAGGGAACGTTCGGCTATTTTTGCAAAATGGCATCGCCTGACTCTTTTATAAAAGTGGCAACATTTTGTTATTTTTTTGGTCGTTTTTCGCAAAATGGGAAGTTGGGCCCGATGAGGGTTGCCTACGTATCTCACACCCGGTGAGAATCAAACCGACGTAGTTCGGGTAAGAAAAATTAATTAAATCACGAATCCAATTTTCTTTCTACAAAAAAATCAAAATTTTGGCAGAGTTCTCACATTATTTGGACATTAGTTTTTTTTCTTAAATGAGCAGCTATCAATTTTCAAAATTCCCGTTTTCACCCACCGGTCAACATGCAAGTTCGAAGCAAATTAAATGCGCCAACAAATAAGATGCAGCAGGATGGTCTTTTTTGTTTCGGGTTGCTTTTCCTAGACGGGCCCAACCCCTGTGTTGAGCCCCCTAAGTCAAATGCAACGTGATGCAAATAAACGTTTCCTACTAGGGATCCGGCATGAAGTCATGTTTTACTAAGTTTCAAAACTGGATTTTGTTCTAGACCTGGCTTACCCGAGCGGACCACTCGAGTCGAGGAGGGGTCAACTTACCGAGGACCTGCGAGATCGTCCGGCTTCGTAGCTTATCCGAGCCTCTTTCTACTTGTGTATGACGCTAACAGAATAGGGAGTCTCAAACCAGTGAGCAGCATCCCCAGAGGTAAGAAGAGAAGGGTTCGGCACAGTTTATATATACAGTCAAATAATATCAAAGCGGTAACACACATCATTTGCATATGAAGCACATATCTCATGACAATATCAGATAATAAACAAAGCCAAATAAAACAATTATTCTAAGCTCGAATTTCTAACACTGAACCAGTGGTTCTGGAAAGACCAAGAATCCCCAGCAGAGTCGCCAGAGCTGTCACACCTCCTTTTTCCGCCTCCGCGAGGGGTGAAGGGAGTTTTTCCAATTAAAGGACAATCGAAACGGGATTTGTTTATTTATTTCAGAGTCTCCACTTGGGAGATTCAGGATGTCCCAAGTCACCGGTTGAATCCCGAATCGAGGAAAAGATTGACTCTGTTGAACAGTTCGTGAACCAGAAATCCGGATAAGGAATTCTGTTAACCCGGGAGAAGGTGTTAGGCATTCCCGAATTCCGTGGTTCTAGCACGGTCGCTCAACTGTTATATTTGGCTTATTTTATCTGATTTTAACAATTAAGAACTTATATGCAAATTTTAACTTTGAACTGCTTTTATCAATTTTTATTATTATTGTTATTATTTTTCGGAGAATTACAACGTTGTGAAAACGTATCTCGAACCACGTCACAGTCAATGCACCCGTGGTTATCGACACATTTTGACTCCGTTGAGATTTGGATTTGGGCCACATGAATGCGCACCCGTATTTAAGAAAATAATTTATTAAAGACGCGCCTAAAGCGACTAGCGTATTGTTGTTTTGGGAGGGCCGTGGAATTCACTAAACGGATCATCCCGTAGTCTAAAAATTAATACAATATTTATTGAGGGCCCTGTAATTTGTGTGTTTATATTTGGCGAGGCTCGTCTCATTTGTTATTTCAAAACCCGAAATGGATTCAGGCCCAAATCTTCTTCAAAGAAAGCAGTCACGTGTTGGGACTTTATATGAGCCCAAGTTCTTTTATATGTAGCATGTGGCTTTAATGCACAACAAAATCAGCATCTTTAGAGCATCCCACCAATTTTAATTTGGTAACATTTGCATTTCATTAGCTCGAATATTCTGAACGGGTCAAACCAGTTAAACTAATATACTTGAAATTACAGCCTACAGATTTCTATGTATGAGTTAGGCCAGTAACGCAGACCAATACGCTTGACACTAAACTATGACTCTATTGGTGTATCAATACCGAATCACGATTGGTTTTCGAGTTTAACTTTATATTAACATGGATCTAGTTGCATATAGATATGATATCAAGTCTGGAATTGTTGACACTACAACTGATGTTTACATTCTTACTTTTAACAGTTCGAACACGAGATTATTGCTACAAATACATAGTTCATGAAGCAATGTCCAACTCGGATTATACTATGGTTCCAAATGTTTAAACTAAAGGAATGAACTAAATTGACTACTAGTAATACCATTTCAAGTATAATTATTGCACACAGATATTCTGAGATGATTATCAATCTATTACAAAAATGATAGCCAAAAAAAACAGTTCCCATCACCTAAACCAGTCTCAATTATACAGTCCAACGCAAATTAAAATACTCCTAATCAATCCTTAAACAGACAATCCTAATTAAACAACTAACAACCATTGCAACTTAAACCGATTAAAGCTAGGCAACTAAATGTCATTTGGACTGATTCTTTAACTACTCGAATGAACACAAATCTGGAACATTACTTCATTTCAATCCAATTGGAAGCTACATCAATGGTTTCAGAATGTGTACCTGGAATTGGGACAGAAATGGAGTAGAAGAAAGATCAGCAGCAACAAAGCAGCAACAGTAGTATAACAGAACAACTCATTGATAGTTTTAAAACAAACAATTGAGTCCCAAGAATACCCAATGAGGCAACACCAATACAACAATGCAGAATGAGAAATAACAGCTCCAGTAACCACTTAAAGCCTCAGTGAAAAACCCAGAAAATTTCAGCAATTAGAACAGAATCCTCAAAATAGAACGCTATCAAACAAACTCTTAATTTTTCTTCAATACTCAAAACTCGATCCCACAGTTAAAGCTAAAAGTTATTTTCAGTTTCAAAATAGGATCAGATTTTTTCTTCTTCAGAAAATCCTCCTGCAACTCTCACTTTTTCCCTCTTTTTTTTATTTTCCTCCCCTCTCTAAGTCAGATTCACAGCTTCTTAAATAAGCATTTCAGTTAGTGCATCCTCCACTTAATATTCTACTTTTCATTTCTTAATTAACCCATTATACTAGTGCTGATTATTTTAACAATTAGTGCACCTTTCAGCCCCTTAAAATCAGCAACAAGTGTCATTCCCATTATGAAATGTTTCCACTTAGTTTAATAGAGCCCTAGTTTAATTAGTGGGTATCCTAATTCCCAAACTAACCCTGAAAACCCTTTGATATTACTGCCTAACAACTGTATAAAAACTTTTAATTCTGCAATTTGTTCCAGCTGAAAATTAACTCTGACTAACAACTATAACCAAACTTATTGA
This sequence comes from Nicotiana tabacum, assembly GCF_000715075.1. Lineage (NCBI taxonomy): Eukaryota > Viridiplantae > Streptophyta > Magnoliopsida > Solanales > Solanaceae > Nicotiana > Nicotiana tabacum. Next base: position 20,429,836 of record NC_134084.1, on the reverse strand, counting down.
CAACTAAATGACTAAGGTCGAATCCCAGTTGAAACGAACAAAACTGAATTTACAGAACTCTAACAGAATTATTTAAACTGAAATTGAAACTTGCATCAATATGCACATGAATGAAGGTAATATGAATGCAGGTTCATTGTCAGCTTAATGACAATGTCCTGAAACTAGGTGGCCAAAGATCAAACATACACAACAACATTTGATGAACTTGCTAATTTAACAAACAAGAACGAATTAATCGACGAGAACTAATTAATTGATTACCTACAACAAATGATAACAATCAATCTAAAATAGATAAACAGGCTGTTTCAATCAGCATTAACAGGAACAGTGGTTTATAATAAAACAACTAATCGACGAACTTAATCGAATCGATTACACACATTGTAACTCATAACACTTACAACAAACAGAAGCAATGATAGAATTGGATCAAATAAACAGGTCTAGTGGAGATGAGAAGATAAACTGAAAAGCAGGGGAAATCAATAAAACTAAACTAAGCAGATACCTAGATAGAAAATCATAAATATAGAATAAAGGAAAAAGAAAATACCTCAGAACCTCAAAATTACACGGACCCGGGCTCGAACTCAGACCTAAGCACTTTGAGGTCGAACAGACTTTAATTGAAGTGTTCTCAACTGAGAACACCTCGATTAAGGTCTATTAGACCCCAACCCTTCATTTAATTTGGACAGATTCCATGATTTGGAATTTTAGGGTTCCGTTTTTTCAGATTTAGGTCTCGAACATTTCTAGGCATATTCGAAGGGAATCAAGGGTGGTTTAGGGGTGAAGGAGGCCTGGGGGTCACCTGGTATGAATTTGAAACAGATCTGGTAAGTTCATATTTGGCTCGAACCTTCAAAAGAAGATTCGAGGAGTTTCAGGAAGATTCGAAGTAAAAGGTTGACAGATCCATGATGAGGGTGGTCAGGGGATGCTGTGGTGTTAATTTGGTGGTCATCGGAACATGTGAATTTTTAGACGAACTATTCGATTGAAGATTCGAGAAGGTTGGTGATGATTCGAAACAAACAGGTACTGGATTTGGATTGGGGGTGGTTAGGAGGTTCAGGGGTGTTATTTTGGTGGCCGGCTGCGTCGTTGCCGTCGAGTTTCAGGCGAAGGGGAGCTAGGGCAGCTAGGGTTTGGGGGGGCATTGTCTTAGACGATGATGAACAGGAAGACGAGGGGGTTTGGTTTGGGGGGGGCTGGGGTAGGATATTTAGTTTATATAGGGGAGGGGTGGTCTGATCTGGGTCGTTCGATCAAGAGAAATCGAAGGTCCAGATCAATTCACTTAACTCAACGATGACGTTTGGCTTAAGTTATGGGATGGGTTGGACCAGTGTGGGCGAAATGGGTCGGGGCTGCTTATGGGTTAGGGTTGGTCGTTAGGGACTGTTGGATTGATTTGGGTGGACGGTTGTGATTTTTGACGACGAAACGACGTGGTTTCGACATCACACTACGTCGTTTCGCCCGTCTTCGAATCTGGCTGGTCTGTATCGGGTGAAGGTGAGACTTGGGCCTGATTTTGGCCCAAATTGAAATGGCCCAGTCAGGTTTTCTCCTATTTTCACTTCCTTTTTCTTTCATTTTCTTTTAATTCCTAATTACTAAAATTCCTAATTTGAATTGTAAAAATCAAAATTAACCTTACAAAATATTAATTACCCTTTAACAACAATTAACATGCAAGACAAAACATTAAAAATAAAATAAAATCACACAATGGCACATTTAAATGACAAAATAGGATAAATGCATATTGTTTTGTGATTTTCTTTTTAGAGCTAAATGACGGTTTAATTAATTCTTAAATGCATAATTAAATCCTATATATGCATGCAACACGTATTTTTTTTATTTTATTTTTCAATTAACTATAACAAAGTAAACATTTACGGACAAAACACTTTGATTTCTTTTGGAGTAGTTTTCGGGAAGCAAAAATCATGTGTTCACAATAGTGAGTGATGATCAGTCTTCCAGCATGTCTCCGGAGTTGACTAGGTAGATGCTTGGCGTTCGTAGCCCAGTGCTTCTCTCTCCTATCTTATTCAGCTTTGTATTAGCATTTTGTTTTCTGTGATGACCCAAAAGGTCATCACTTTATTTACGAGTAAATTCTGTATTTTGAGGCCTTAGAAGCCTTCTTTTTCCTCACCTCGATTTCCATGCACAGTCCGGGTACATATTCAGAATGCTTTTATGTGAAAATGTGATGAAAATGTTAATTTGGCCTTTAAAATTGAATTTAATTTGACTTCGGTCAATATTTTGGGTAAACGGACCTGGATCTGTGATTTGACGGTACCCGAGGGTCCGTATGAAAATATGGGACTTGGACGTATGACCGGAATAAAATTCCGAGGTCCCAAGCCTGCGAAATGAATTTTTGAAAGAAATTGTTTTACTGAAAATATAAGAGTTTTTGGAAATTTGATTATATTTGAAATTTATGGTATCGGCCCCGTATTTTGGTTATGGAGCCCGGTACAGGTTCAATATGACATTTAAGATGTGTCTATGAAATTTGGTAAGAAACGGAAGTCGTTTGATGTGATTCGGACCCGTAGTTGTGAAATTTGATACTTTGAAAGTTTTGAGATTTTTTTAGATTTCTATGCGAAATTCGTTGTTTAAAATGTTATTTTGGTGATTTGATCACACGAGCAAGTCCGTATGATATTTTTAGACTTGCATGCATGTTTGGTTTAGAGCCCCGAGGGCTCGGGTGAGTTTTGGATAGGCGTCAGGTGATTCGAACTTAGAAAATCTGGTGTTTTTGCTGTTTGCTGGTGTCCAGGTTTTTGTTCAATGCGATTGCATAGCTAGGTCCGCGATAGCATAGAATTAATTCTGGGAGTCATCATTTGTTCTATGCGATTGCATAGGTAGGTCCACAATAGCATAGAGTTAATTCTGGGGGTCATCATTTGTTCTATGTGATTGCATAGGTAGGTCCGCGATAGCATAGAGTTAATTCTAGGGGTCACCATTTTTTCTATGTGAACGCATCCAATCGTGTGCGAACCCATAGGTTCCCTATCCAGTTATTTTAAAACAATAGCAAAACGGGATTTCTTCAAAACTTCATAACTTTTTCACTTAAACTCGAACTTGGGCGATTTTTGAAGAGGGATTTCACCACAAAACCATAGGTATGTGTTCTTAGACTTGTTTTCTTCAATTTCCATTAACATCTATTAGATTTCTAGGCCTTAATCATGATTCTTTATGGTAGAAATTGGGGATTTGGGTAGAGTTAGGGCTTTTTGAATAATTGAAATTTAGACCTCTTTTTGGGGTCAGATTCGAAACCAATTGCATATTCCGGCTCGTGGGTGAATGGGTGATCGGGTTTTAGTCCGAACCTCGTGTTTTGACCAAGCGGGCTCGGGGTCGATTTTTGACTTTTTGTTGAAAATGATAGAAAACCTATAATTAAGCATTGGATATGAATTCTTTAGTATATATTGATGTTGTTAAATTAATTTGGACTAGATACAAGTAATTTGGAGGCAAATTCTAAAGGAAAAACGGTGTTTGAGGTTTGAGTTGGCCGTGGAAGTTTGAGATAAGTGTTTGGTCTAACCTTAGCTTGAGGGATTAGGAGTTGTGTCTTATTTGCTACGTGTTAACTGTGGAGTACGACGTATAGGCATGGTGACGAGTATCTATACGTCGGTGTCAAGCATGCATGTGAGTCTTTTATTGTAATTTTTATGACTCCGTTGTGGTTTATTCGTGCTTCATATGAGAATTTTATTATTGTTCCCTTGCCGGGATGTTGTTGTGATATTGTTGTTCCCTTGCCGGGATGTTGTTGTGATATTATTGTTCCCTTGTCGGGATGTTGTTGTAATATTATTGTTCCCTTGCCGGGATATTGTTATTATGCTATTGTTCCCTTGTCGGAAATTTTTTATGATTGGTGTTGATAAATGAAATGGGAGCGGGTTGCACGTTTGCAACGGTAATACATGAAATGGGAGCGGGTTGCACGCCTGCGACGGTAATACATGAAATGGGAGCTGGTTGCACGCCTGCAATGGTAATACATGAAATGGGAGCGGGTTGTACGCCTGCAACGGTAATGTATGAAATTGAAACGGGTTGAACGCCTACAACGGTACTATATGAAATGGGAGCGGGTTTCATGCTTCAACGGAGTACTCGGATGGGCAAAAATCGCTCGCTTTATCTTTGCACGAAAACCCTTCGTGTCTCCGGGCAAAGAGGGGCAGCTGTAAGCACGTGATTTTTGCCCTATATGAGAATTACTCCCAAAAAATTCAAAAATAAAATGATTTTTCTTTGGTGTGCAATTTTGTGATATTTTGTGATATTTTGAATAATTATTTGTATTTGTCTGTGCGTGTTTATTTGCTAAATTAATAAAAAATACAAAAATATGTCGCATTTTGCATGTAGGATTTAATTCTACAATTGTTAGTAATTAAATTTGTTTTACAAAAATTAAAAATTACAAAAATAGGCATCGTTTGCATTTTTAGCATTTAATGTCCAAATATACAATTTTATGCTTAATTATTACTTAATTGTGCGTTAATTGTTATTGGGAGTTAATTTGCGCTTTTATAACTTAATTTAGTTCTTAATAATAAGTTAAGTATTTTTATAATTTAGTTTTAGAGAAATAAAAGAAGAAAAGAAAGCAAAAAATATAAAGAAAGTCGGAATTAGGCCTCTTCTTCAATTTCAAGCCACAGGCCCAAAAATTGGCCCAATCTTCCCTACGACCCAGTCCATTTTGAAATGGGTTGACCCAGTCCATAACCCAAAAGACCCAAACCCCTTTTGTCTTACATTTTACAAAAAAAAACAAAACAAAACAAATTGAAGAAAACCCTAAAAAATTTGCAAAAATCATCCGCCACCCTCCTATCTTCTTCTTCTTCCTCAAGTTCCAAGTTGCCCTCCCATGTCCGCCCGTCGACCACCCTTCGTCCAATAGTTGACGCAGCAACAAAGCTGCTCTCCGACCACCCATGGCTACATCGTCTTCATTTCCTTCTTCTTCGTCCGAAATTCCTAGCCCTCTCCGCCATTGATGAAGCTCGTCGAGCTCAAGCTTGAGCTCGATGCTCATGGCTGACCATGATGCTTCTGTTTCAACCAAACGACCTCCGAACGCGACCGAACTGCTGCTGCTCGCGCAGCTGCATTCAGCAACCTCACGTCCAAACACGCCTATCGCCGTTGCTTCTTCGTCATTACCATTCCCGTCCAACTCGAGCTGGTTTCAGCTGGGTTGATGCTGCCGCGGCGCTGCTTCTTCCCCTCCAGCTTCACGTCGAGTTGCTCGTCACTGCTGCTCACGTTTCCGCCATGGACGAGCAAGCTTTGATGCTGCCATGGCCAGCTGCGGACTGCTGCTCCTTTCCCTCCGTCTTCTTCGTTTTGTCGAAGGTCTTCCGTTGAGTCGAAGCCCGGGCAGATTTGTTTACAATCGAGTTCGTCGTTGATTCACCTCCGGTTAGTTGTTTTTGAGTTTTATTTTTATCCATATTTTTGTTTGATATTTCTCAAAGTTAAAATCGTTAAATATTTGATTCTTGTTTTGTTCGTTGTTCATCGTTAAAATAATTTTCTAGTTTGTTCATGTGTTTTGTTGATTCTAATTTTCAGATTCAAATGGTAAATTAATTAAGTTGTTTTTATGTTTATTTCATGTTTGTATTGTTGTTACAATAAATATTTGTTAGTTTGATGTTTGTTAGATTCAAATTGAAATTTAATTGATTATTTCTTCAATTTGTTTCATGTGTTTGTGTATTTTTAGAAATTGTTAATATTGTTAAGTTCAAGTTTAAGTTCATAATTGTTTCTAACAACAAATCTTGTTATTTGTCTAAAAAAAAGAATTTAGTTATGTTGAAGGAAATATATTGATTTAATCGTTTGAATCTGTCATGCTTGTTGTTTAATATAGATTTAATTCATGTTCATACTTTGTTTGATTGTTCTTGAATCCGAAATTTGTATAGCTTGATTTCTTGTTTACCATTTGTAATTATTTCTTGAATTTGTTTCATAATCTTGTCGTTTAAGTTTAATATAGGAATTGTTTGTTGTAATGTTGTTAGAATAGTTGATTTTAAGTTCAATATTATTGAATTTAGAAATCTAAATATACTTGTTTGTTGTTGTTGTTGAATCCGAAAATAGGATTGTTTGTTGCTAAAATATTGTTCAATCAAATTTTAGTTGTTCTTTGTTGTTCAATTTGTGTTCATGTGATTTGTTGTTGAAATGTTGTTGAAATCATGTTCATGTGCTTTGTTGTTGAAATGTTGTTAAAATCGTGTTCATGTGATATTGTTGTTATGATGTTCATCCGTATTTATATTGTTGTTTGAACATTGTTAGAAATTGATCATATTGTCTATATTTTGGTTAAGTTTGATTAATTGATGTGTTATAGCTGATGGGTAGTTTGGTAAATTTGTAGTACGTTCAGGGGTAGTTTGGTAATTTCAGTAAGGTCGGAGGGGGTAGTTTAGGAATTGTACATTTTGTAATTGTTTATTTGAAGCATGGGGGACAAAATGAAATGGGGTGGGTTGTGATATAGTTGTTTAATATAAAGGGGGACAAGACAAAATATAGTGGGGAGAATCTTGTATTATTTTAAATGAAGTATGGGGGACAAAATATAATAAGGTGGTGTGATATGTTTATTTAATGTAATGGGGATGAGTGAGAAGATAATGGGTTGGGTAGAGAAAAAGTGTTGATTTTAATTGATTAAAAGATTTATGGGATGAGATTATATATATGAAGTCTTGAACACAAGACAGATAAGAAAAGATACACGAGACAGAAAGAATACACACACAGATACGAGAGAAAAATAGACAGATAAGAGAAACGAATCTGAGAAGAAAAAATAGAAGAGAGAAAAAAGGGCTGAACATTTAAGAGAAAGAAAAATTCCGAAAATATTTAAGCTTTCAAAATAAAAATAAAAACTAAAAAAAAACTTCTGTTTTCTTTCTTTGTTTGAAATTAGTATTAATGGTTGTTGTGTCATTCAAAGCTTGAAGCTTTTGTTTTTGGGATTACTGTTCTACTGGTTTGCAAACTCTGTTCCTGGGTTGTTACTGCTGCTGGATTGTTGTTGCTGTATTGTTACTACTGCCGCTGATTCTCATCATCATTTTCTTTTGCTTCCAATATCAGGTACATATCTGTAAATTCATGTCATGAAAAGCTTCAACATGACATATTAATCAAGTTCGGGAATTATAATTCTGTTTTCCATTCGTTCAAGTTCATTAGTTTAAAATTTGGTTTTGTTTCAGTTGATTAATATATTAGTATGTTTGACGTGATGAATATAAGATAATTGTTACCTCTTAAAGTTCGTATAAGTGTTGTAATAATATCACCTATTTCGGAATTTTCATTAAGTGAAGTCATGATTGAATTATCAAGGTAGGGAACATGACATAAAATGGGCCATTGATTATATCCCGTAACATTGTTAGCTAAATGTAAAGTAGAATAGAAATATCAAGAAAACTACATTACTAACCTCTGTTGTTGAATAAGGTTAAAATGATGTTGATTGTATTTTTTCATATATGGTAAGATAACGGGTATATGTATAACCATAAGAAAGGTGAATTGATTAGCTTGTTACGACGTTAGAATATTATGAATGGTTCAGACGAACAACTACGTTGTACATAAAGCAATTTTATTGAATCAGTTTGTAATATTTCTTTTTCTTATCAACTTGACTCTTATCTTCCATTGCAAACATTAACCAAATCATTGTAACTTTGGATTAAAACAAATACATGAGAAGGACATGGGATTTATAAACGAATCGTGGCATTTTATATAAAAGATATATAGAAGAAGAGTTCGCCTTAAATGAAACAATGAAGATTCTGCGGAAATTATTAATTTGTTTATCATTTTAAGTTCTTTCCCAATTTTATACACGATTCGATTTATGGACATCAAAATGTTGTATCCACGAAAAAATGTTAGTTTTAGATACATATTGTCTGTTTTCTTTTTCACGTCATTAATTCTTTAAAGTTTGAGGTATATGATTCATATGTGTAAAATAAGGCTCGCGGTCAACACGTAATAACAATTTGTAGAGAACCTTATCAAGAATATTTTTGTGATTAGGGATACGTTCACGTAACCTGATTATATTTCTAAAAGCAATTCGGATTATGCGTTCGCGCAACTTCGATCGAATATTTAATAAAAGGGATTTCTCGGAGAATATCATTATTAATTTTATAAAAACCCGAGATGTGAGGTTCACTACTTAATTATACCAAAAGGGCGAATGTTCTTGATTTTATTTAAAGCATAATTTCGAAAATAATTATTTTAAGAAAAATATTATCTATATTATTGTGTACACGTGCGCGTGACACAACTCCGCATGTTTTAAAAATATAATTTATAACACGAATATACGTACGCGTGATTCGATTCAAAGAAGGGACTTTAAATCTAAATAGAAGCGGTAACAATAAAATCATGCAATAAAAAATGTATTTAACAAATCAAAATAATCAAGCCGAATATAACAGTTGAGCGACCGTGCTAGAACCACGGAACTCGGGAATGCCTAACACCTTCTCCCGGGTTAACAGAATTCCTTATCCGGATTTCTGGTGCGCAGACTGTTAAATAGACAGAGTCATATTCTCCTCGATTCAGGGATTAAAACCGGTGACTTGGGACGTCTTAAAATTCCCAAGTGGCGACTCTGAAACAAACAAACAAATCTCGTTTCGACTGTCCTTTAATTGGAGAAAACTCCCCCTGCACCCTCGCGGGCACGGAAAAAGGAGGTGCGACAGCTCTGGCGACTCTGCTGGGGACAAAACTAACCCAGAACCACTGGTTCAGGGTTAGAAATTCGAGCTTAAAATAACTGTTATAGTTGGCTTTATTTATTATCTGATTTTTACATGTTTATGTTTAATGTGCTAAATGATGCTTTTACCGCTTTAATATTATCTGAATTGTGTATATAAAACTGCTACGAAACCCCCTTCTTTCTGAGTCTTCTAAATTTATGGTGCACACGTGTGCGTGGCCCACCTTTCTGTTAAAGTCATACCAAATAAGATGAAGTTGGAACAAGTAACTAGGCCGGGTAGACTTTCGTGCTCCCGGTACGTTGCCCCCGCTTCGGCTCAAACTGTCCGTTTGGGTAAGCCAGGGCTAGATCAATATGCCTCAGGTTTTTTCACTTAGAATAACTCAGCTTCATGCCGGATCCCTAGTAGGAGCGTTTGTTTGCATCACGTGCATTTGACTTTGGAGACTCAACACAGGGGTTGGGTCTGTCTAGGACAGGTGTACCAAAAAAAAATGACCATCCTGATGCATCTTACTTGCTGCTACTTGCGCATTTATTTGATCCGGATTTGTGTGTTGACTGACTTTTGAATATCAGGAATAATATTTTAAAATTGAAAAAAAAAAAGAAATAGCGGTTAGGGAATTGACTGTTTTTTTTGAAAAAAACCAATGCCCAAATAACTGTCAAAACTCTGCCAAAATTTGGAGAAAATGAAAAAAAATGTTTTATTAGTTTGTTTTATTAAAAGCAAAGGAAAAATAGAAAAAAAAGTCGTTGTTCTGTCTTGTTTTTAAAAAAAACAAATTAGAAAAAAAAATAGTTTGTCTTGCCATAAAAAATGAAAATGAAAAAGAGTCTTGTTTTTAAAATGGGTTTTTATTTATTTATTTGTTTAGATACCAAAATAAAAATAAAAATAATAAAATAAAAAGAGTCGCGTTGAAAGTGGTTTTATTATTTGTTGCAAATATATATATATATATATATATATATACAAATATATATATATATAAATCCAAAAAGTTTTTCTTTATTTCCAAAAATGTATATATATCTTTATTTGTTGCAAAAATATTTGTCCTGCCAAAAAGTCTAGAAAAGTTTTTTTTAGACTCCCAATTTTCAAAACAAAAAATCCAAAAATATTTTCCATTATTGACTTCTTTAAGAAAGTCTTTTTAATTATAAATATATATATATATATATATATATATATATATATATAATAAAATAAAACAAATTCGAAAATATTTTCCTTCTTCTTTAAAAATTGAAAAGAAAATTCAAAATTCAAAAAGTATTTTTTTTAGAAAGCATTTCTTTTATTAAAGGTAAAATTTCAAAAAAAAATATTTTCTTTCTTCTTAGAATAAGAAAAAACAAAAAAAAATATCTTCCTTTTACTTTTGAAATTCTCAAAGTTCAAATCAAAATAAAAGGAATTCTTAGAAGTCTTTCTTTTAAAAAGAAAATCAGTCAAAAAAAATTATACTTCCTTTCTTCTTTTAAAGCAGTTCTTTTACAAAATCAAATAATAATAATAATTTAAAATCAGTTTATTTACTTTATTCATGACCTGCCCGAACTACGCGGGTTTGATTCTCACCGGATGTGAGATACGTAGGCAACCCTCATCGGGTTCAACCCCCATTTTTGCTAAAATAGCCAAAACCAATAAATAAATAAAAAACGTGTCAAAATTTTAATTTTGTCATAAATAAGTCGGGTGGTGTCCAACCTCCCCATTTGCTAAAAAAATAGCCAAAAAAAAAATATGTCAAATTTTAATTTTGTCATAAAGAAGTCGGGTGACGCTGTTTTATCAAGACATAGCCGAATGTTCCCGAAAGGGACGACGGAAGGCTGACTTTGCATAAACAGCCACATTTGGGTCATTTTTAAGATTTGGTCCAGTTGACCCATACAGCCTTAAAAATCTTCGTCCCCGAGGCGCTGAAGGGTCATGTTTGCAATACCAGGTTTTTATTGTAATTTGAAAAAAAAAACAAAGAGTCAGCGGTCAGGTGAATACCGTTTGGATTTTTGGTCAAAATAAGTCGAGTCAGCTTCGGCCGCGTCTTAAATCGTTCTTGCCGAAATAGCCTTAGAGTATCTTTCAGTTGTCGAAAGGCTATTTTCGTAAAAGAACGGACAAGTTTGTAAAGTGTCAAAATATCTTCCCCGGCCTCAAAATTCATGTGAGATTTGGAAGGGGCCACATTTGCAAAAATAGCCGTTTGGTTGCATTTGTCAAACGGGGAAAGGAAGCTGGCCTTTTTGTTTTGAGGTTATAAATCTTTTGACTAGAATATGTGGGTTGTTTGATTTTTGAGTTTGTTGGTCATCTTTCAAACCCTTAAACCCAGTTTGTTTTAACATGAAAATTGAAAAAAAAAATGTTTAGTATTGTTTATCTTTTATTGGTCCGAACTACGCAAGGTCTGATTCATGCGGGGTCATGATACGTAGGCAATCTCCATAAGATTCGACCACAACAAAAAAAATGAAAAAAAATCAAAAAAGGAAAAATGAAAAAAAAATCGAAAAAAAAATATGAAAAAAAAATCGAAAAAAAAGAAAAAAAAAAGATGTTGTTAATAATAAGGACCGACTGAGTCCATTCTAACCTGTTTTGAATCGCAAAGAAAGAAGGTGGTTGGTTTGTGGTAAGCCGAAAATACAAGACCCAGAAGCACACTTTGCGGGGATCAGGCCTGATAGCAGAAGCACTCGAATCCTATTGGGACTTGTTGACTAAGGTTGATGATATCAAAGTTGGAAATGGTCTAGACAATACTGATGCAAAGCTTAGTGGCTAAAGATGCCAATTTTGATAAAGTGGGAGGACGCTCCGTTCCTTGGTTAACAAAAGAGAAGCTGGTGGTGTCTTATTTTGTTGTCATTTCTGTTGTCCGAATTATTCTTAAGGTTGTAATCCGAATATTGTCTTGTGTCAAACCTTCTTATCTTTCAAGTTTGTCATATCAATTTGTTTAAGTTTTGTCAAGGCTGTGTTAGGATTTTATTCTGGTTGTTTTGTTTGTTTTATTATTCAAACCATTTCGCCGGTAGTCTAATACAAAAGCCGGTCTTTTATTGTTTCCAGTCATCTTTTTGTTTAGTATTTTTATCATTTTTATTCAACACCGATTCTAGTGACATGACATGTGCACACAGTTTGGGCCTGGTCTTTAAAGTTAATCATAAAACCCTGGAGAGGTGATCAAAGCATTTAAGGGAAATAAGAACAGTTTGAGATTATTTGAAGACCGTGTCATGTGGAACTGGGGCAAGTAAAACTTAAAGAAAACTGTTAAATGCAAGATTTGCCAAATTGGCATGAGGGTCGTTCATGAGAATGAGAGTGTCGCCCAGCAGTGCTTTAGAAATGACAAATGAAAAAGCAAGTGTTTAACATAATTGTCAAGTCCAGCACCATCGGAAGAGACTATAAATCTATGATCAATTGTGTTGTTTGCATTTGGCATGTTTTGAAGACTGGAATGACGAAGGCATTTTGTTCTGCTATCTAAACACTTTATCCTTCGTTACCCCCCTTTGAGCCTTATTTATTTTCTTTCATACCCCTCATTCGGAATCAATAGCAACGACTAGAAAATACGAGCCTGGAAGGTAAAAAAAAATCAAAAAAAAAACGAAAAATAAGGAAAAGAAAAGAAAAATGATAACAAAAAAAAACAAAAGAAAGTCAGAAGAAAATAGAGGAATTGGGAACTACGTTTGACCTGATTCCTCAAAGAGGATACGTAGGCGCTTCACGGCTCGGTCATAGGGTGCATAGTATGCATAGTGTGCATGGTGTGCATGGTGTTAAAAAGTAAAAAAAATTATAAATAAATAATCCCCAAGCAAGAAACTGGGGCAAGGGTTGCGCTCGTGGTAAGCAAAATTGGTTTCGAAGGTTGTAATTTTAAAACCCCAAATTTATTTTGTTTTTTGAGCCTTTAATACCCTTTCTTTCTAAACCTATCCAAAAAACCCACATTACGGTCCAAAGAAAGACCTTCTGACCAGTCTGCAAAAGATGCCAAGTCAGACAAATGAGAGTCTTACCGGCGAACATAACATTCTGTTCCACAGCAGAAAGGACTCTAATCTCCAGCAGAGAGAGTCATACCGGCAACATTCCAAATCCCCAGCTGGAAAGTGATATAAATGAGAGAGTCTTATCGGTGAAAACCTTCACAGGCACCATAAGGCGATGAAAGCTGAGAGAAAAACCAAAATGAGAGAGACTTGATAGTGAAAACCTTTTGGGCACTACAAGTCGAATAAGATTGAGAATCAGATGGGGAATTGCCAATTGAAGGTCTTGAAAAATGATTGATGGCAGAGGATAGGTCACATGTGCATGTCATGACCATTAGAGTCGGTATTTGCGTTTGATAGGTTTTTATTTATAGTTTCTTTTATTAAAGAGTCATCTTTTTCCGTTGTCTTTTATTCTGTTTCCTTTTATCTTTTCCTTTCATAGAAATTTCCCCAGTAGAGTCTGTTTGGTCAGAACCAGTGGGAAATGACTTCAAAATAGGCCATCAGCTTTCCAAGATAAGATCTGGCTAGTACATCCAAGTGGTATAGTCAGCAAGGAACAAGCACAAGGCCAGTGTCAAGAAAGATATCCCCAGCAAAAGGGAATTGACAAAAGGATTGACGAGTGTCAAGAGGGATATCCTTGCCGAAATCAAAGGTTATTAAACCTCAAAGCCCGTGGACAAATCAAGGAGAGCAATGAGCATGATTTGGGAAATTCATATGAGACTAAAAGGTCAGGGAAATGCCAGTTACCGAGCTGTGCCACAAAAGAAGAGGGATATCCCCAGCAAAAGGGATCATTCCCAGCAAATAATATCATCCCCAACAAGTTGTGGAACGCAGAGCAAGGAAGGAGAAAGAGAAAGTCATCCCCAGTAGGAGTATCACAACCAACCACCGTGTTTTAAACTAACAAATTTTGTTTAATTTGAAACAGATAAAGGAAATGGCATTGATTACAGAAATGCATGCCATAAGGGAGACTGTCAAACTGGGGCAGAAAATTTTCCTTTCATTTGGAAAATTTTCTGGAAGTCAGATACCCATTCGGGGTAGAATGAATATAGCACCAGTCTCAAGGGAAGTGGTCTTTGAACCAGTTTTACCCCCAATATAATAAGTTTCAATGGAGAAGTTGTTCCCCAGCAGACATAACAAAGGGATGACACTTGTGCTCAGAAAAACAAAAGCCATTATCATCCCCAGCAGCTTCCAGAAGAATGAAGCATCGATTTGAAGGGATAAAATTCCCCAGCAGCGTTATCCTCAACAACGTTATCCCAAGAATATAACACGTAAGCAGTGTTGAAAAAAAAACCCAAAAAGAAAAAAAAATTGAATTTGAAGGAGGGGAAGAAAGGAGACTCCCACAGTGGTATTATCCCCAGCAAGCAAGAACAAAGCAGAGCAAAGGAAGGAGAAAAGAAAAGAAGAAATTACGAAGGTAAGTTTCTCAAATCATTGATCTTTACATTTTCCTCTTAGGATAAAAAGTCCTAATCTGATGAACTTCCCTCCCGATACAATCTTGGTCTGATGAAATTTTTCTCCCAAGATAAGATATCAAATCTTAGTCGGATGAATCTTTCTCCTAAGATCACAACAAAATGGACCTAGTCTGACGATTTATCTCCTAGAGTCAAAATCTTGGTCTGATGAAATTGTTCTCCCAAGATAAAATCTTAGTCGGATGAATCTTTCTCCTAAGATCACAACAAATGGACCTAGTCTGACGATTTATCTCCTAGAGTCAAAATCTTGGTCTGATGAAATTTTTCTCCCAAGATAAAATCTTAGTCGGATGAATCTTTCTCCTAAGATCACAACAAAATGGACCTAGTCTGACGATTTATCTCCTAGAGTCAAAATCGTGGTCTGATGAAATTTTTCTCCCAAGATAAAATCTTAGTCGGATGAATCTTTCTCCTAAGATCACAACAAAATGGACCTAGTCTGACGATTTATCTCCTAGAGTCAAAATCTTGGTCTGATGAAATTGTTCTCCCAGGATAAAATCTTAGTCGGATGAATCTTTCTCCTAAGATCATAACAAATGGACCTAGTCTGATGATTTATCTCCTAGAGTCACAATCTTGGTCCGATGAAATTTTTCTCCCAAGATAAGATATCAAATCTTAGTCCGATGAATCTTTCTCCTAAGATAAGATATCAAATCCTAGTCTGATGAATTTTCTCCTAGGATAATTTGAAAAAAAAAAAGAAGAAGTTTGAATTGAAAAAAAAAATGGTTGAAGTCAGGAGCCCCCCTGAAGAATAGAATGGCGATTTATTGGTTGAAATCAGGAGCCCGCCTGAAGAAAGGAAAGGCATTTTTTTCAAAGTTGTTGTTGAAATCAGGAGCCCGCCTGAAGAGAGGAATGGCGATTATTTTCAAAGTTGTTGTTGAAGTCAGGAGCCCGCCTGAAGAGAGGAAAGGCGTTTTTTAAAGTTGTTGAAATCTTGCCAACCTAAAGAAAGGAATGGCAATGTATTGGTTGAAGTCAGGAGCCCGCCTGAAGAGAGGAATGGCGATTATTTTCAAAGTTGTTGTTGAAGTCAGGAGCCCGCCTGAAGAGAGGAAAGGCATTTTTAAAAGTTGTTGAAATCTTGCCAACCTAAAGAAAGGAATGGCGATGTATTGGTTGAAGTCAGGAGCCCGCCTGAAGAGAGGAATGGTGATTTATTTTCAAAGTTGTTGTTGAAGTCAGGAGCCCGCCTAAAGAGAGGAATGGCGATTATTTTCAAAGTTGTTGTTGAAGTCAGGAGCCCGCCTGAAGAGAGGAATGACGCTTATTTTTAAAAGTTGTGGTTGATGTTGGGAGCCCGCCCAGATAACAGAGGCATACATTCAGTATTTACATTTCAAGCATTGAAGTTGGGAGCCCGCCCATATAACAGAGGCATACATTTTAGTCTTTATATTTCAAGCGTCGAAATTGGGAGCCCGCCCAGACAACAGAGGAATACATTTCAGTCTTTACATTTCAAGCATTGAAGTTGGGAGCCCGCCCAGATAACAGAGGCATACATTTCAGTCTTTAATTTCAAGTATTGAAGTTGGGAGCCCGCCCATAGAACAGAGGCATACATTTCAAGATCAAGTCAGAGGACAATAAAACAGAGGGTTACAATAGGAATCCCCAGCAGGAGACAATAAAATTCCCCGACACTGGGAAGCAGAAGGTTGCAACAAGAGGTCACAACACAAATTCAAGTGCATGTGTCAAAAAGAAGAAAAGCACCGGAAAAAATGCAAGCAGACAAGAAAGCAAGGCAACAAAAAACAAATTGTACTCTAGCCTAGCTTCTTGTTTTCTTTTAAGCATTGTGTAACAAGGAGATCGGTAAGCAGTGGTAATAGCATGCAACAACAGTAACAATGCAGTCCCACGGTAGTCCCAGCTACCAAAATTTCCCGAACTACATTGACCTGATTCCTGTTTAGCCCAGAATATGTAGGAAACCTTTGAACCAAAGGTTCGGTCAAATCTTTTTCAAAAAAATGCTTCAACGGAGTACTCGGATGGGCAAAAATCGCTCGCTTTATCTTTGCACGAAAACCCTTCGTGTCTTCGGGCAAAGAGGGGCAGCTGTAAGCACATGATTTTTTCCCTATATGAGAATTACTCCCAAAAAATTCAAAAATAAAATGATTTTTCTTTGGTGTGCAATTTTGTGATATTTTGTGATATTTTGAATAATTATTTGTATTTGTTTGTGCGTGTTTATTTGCTAAATTAATAAAAAATACAAAAATATGTCGCATTTTGCATGTAGGATTTAATTCTACAATTGTTAGTAATTAAATTTGTTTTACAAAAATTAAAAATTACAAAAATAGGCATCGTTTGTATTTTTAGCATTTAATGTCCAAATATACAATTTTATGCTTAATTAATACTTAATTGTGCGTTAATTGTTATTGGGAGTTAATTTGCACTTTTATAACTTAATTTAATTCTTAATAATAGTTTAAGTATTTTTATAATTTAGTTTTAGAGAAATAAAAGAAGAAAAGAAAGCAAAAATATAAAGAAAGTCGGAATTAGGCCTCTTCTTCAATTTCAAGCCACAGGCCCAAAAATTGGCCCAATCTTCCCTACGACCCAGTCCATTTCGAACTGGGTCGACCCAGTCCATAACCCAAAAGACCCAAACCCCTTTTGTCTTACATTTTACAAAAAAAAACAAAACAAAACAAATTGAAGAAAACCCTAAAAAATTTGCAAAAATCATCCGCCACCCTCCTATCTTCTTCTTCTTCCTCAAGTTCCAAGTTGCCCTCCCATGTCCGCCCGTCGACCACCCTTCGTCCAACAGTTGACGCAGCAACAAAGCTGCTCTCCGACCACCCATGGCTACATCGTCTTCATTTCCTTCTTCTTCGTCCGAAATTCCTAGCCCTCTCCGCCATTGACGAAGCTCGTCGAGCTCAAGCTTGAGCTCGATGCTCATGGCTGACCATGCTGCTTCTGTTTCAACCAAACGACCTCCGAACGCGACCGAACTGCTGCTGCTCGCGCAGCTGTATTCAGCAACCTCACGTCCAAACACGCCTATCGCCGTTGCTTCTTCGTCATTACCATTCCCGTCCAGCTCGAGCTGGTTTCAGTTGGGTTGATGCTGCCGCGACGCTGCTTCTTCCCCTTCAGCTTCACGTCGAGTTGTTCGTCACTGTTGCTCACGTTTCCTCCATGGACGAGCAAGCTTTGATGCTGCCATGGCCAGCTGCGGACTGCTGCTCCTTTCCCTCCGTCTTCTTCGTTTTGTCGAAGGTCTTCCGTTGAGTCGAAGCCCGGGCAGATTTGTTTACAATCGAGTTCGTCGTTGATTCACCTCCGGTTAGTTGTTTTTGAGTTTTATTTTTATCCATATTTTTGTTTGATATTTCTCAAAGTTAAAATCGTTAAATATTTGATTCTTGTTTTGTTCGTTGTTCATCGTTGAAATAATTTTCTAGTTTGTTCATGTGTTTTGTTGATTCTAATTTTCAGATTCAAATGGTAAATTAATTAAGTTGTTTTTATGTTTATTTCATGTTTGTATTGTTGTTAGAATAAATATTTGTTAGTTTGATGTTTGTTAGATTCAAATTGAAATTTAATTAAT
Organism: Nicotiana tabacum; assembly: GCF_000715075.1. Taxonomy (NCBI): domain Eukaryota; kingdom Viridiplantae; phylum Streptophyta; class Magnoliopsida; order Solanales; family Solanaceae; genus Nicotiana; species Nicotiana tabacum. The sequence goes on along the minus strand of NC_134084.1, from coordinate 20,411,787 downwards.
TATTTCTTCAATTTGCTTCATGTGTTTGTGTATTTTTAGAAATTGTTAATATTGTTAAGTTCAAGTTTAAGTTCATAATTGTTTCTAACAACAAATCTTGTTATTTGTCTAAAAAAAAAAGAATTTAGTTATGTTGAAGGAAATATATTGATTTAATCGTTTGAATCCGTCATGCTTGTTGTTTAATATAGATTTAATTCATGTTCATACTTTGTTTGATTGTTCTTGAATCCGAAATTTGTATAGCTTGATTTCTTGTTTACCATTTGTAATTATTTCTTGAATTTGTCTCATAATCTTGTCGTTTAAGTTTAATATAGGAATTGTTTGTTGTAATGTTGTTAGAATAGTTGATTTTAAGTTCAATATTATTGAATTTAGAAATCTAAATATACTTGTTTGTTGTTGTTGTTGAATCCGAAAATAGGATTGTTTGTTGCTAAAATATTGTTCAATCAAATTTTAGTTGTTCTTTGTTGTTCAATTTGTGTTCATGTGATTTGTTGTTGAAATGTTGTTGAAATCATGTTCATGTGCTTTGTTGTTGAAATGTTGTTAAAATCGTGTTCATGTGAAATTGTTGTTATGATGTTCATCCGTGTTTATATTGTTGTTTGAACATTGTTAGAAATTGATCATATTGTCTATATTTTGGTTAAGTTTGATTAATTGATGTGTTATAGCTGATGGGTAGTTTGGTAAATTTGTAGTACGTTCAGGGGTAGTTTGGTAATTTCAGTAAGGTCGGAGGGGGTAGTTTAGGAATTGTACATTTTGTAATTGTTTATTTGAAGCATGGGGGACAAAATAAAATGGGGTGGGTTGTGATATAGTTGTTTAATATAAAGGGGGGACAAGACAAAATATAGTGGGGGGAATCTTGTATTATTTTAAATGAAGCATGGGGGACAAAATATAATGGGGTGGTGTGATATGTTTATTTAATGTAATGGGGATGAGTGAGAAGATAATGGGTTGGGTAGAGAAAAAGTGTTGATTTTAATTGATTAAAAGATTTATGGGATGAGATTATATATATGAAGTCTTGAACACAAGACAGATAAGAAAAGATACACGAGACAGAAAGAATACACACACAGATACGAGAGAAAAATAGACAGATAAGAGAAACGAATCTGAGAAGAAAAAATAGAAGAGAGAAAAAAGGGCTGAACATTTAAGAGAAAGAAAAATTCCGAAAATATTTAAGCTTTCAAAATAAAAATAAAAACTAAAAAAAATCTTCTGCTTTCTTTCTTTGTTTGAAATTAGTATTAATGGTTGTTGTGTCATTCAAAGCTTGAAGCTTTTGTTTTTGGGATTACTGTTCTACTGGTTTGCAAACTCTGTTCCTGGGTTGTTACTGCTGCTGGATTGTTGTTGCTGTATTGTTATTACTGCCGCTGATTCTCATCATCATTTTCTTTTGCTTCCAATATCAGGTACATATCTGTAAATTCATGTCATGAAAAGCTTCAACATGACATATTAATGAAGTTCGGGAATTATAATTCTGTTTTCCATTCGTTCAAGTTCATTAGTTTAAAATTTGGTTTTGTTTCAGTTGATTAATATAGTAGTATGTTTGACGTGATGAATATAAGATAATTGTTACCTCTTAAAGTTCGTATAAGTGTTGTAATAATATCACCTATTTCGGAATTTTCATTAAGTGAAGTCATGATTGAATTATCAAGGTAGGGAACATGACATAAAATGGGCCATTGATTATATCCCGTAACATTGTTAGCTAAATGTAAAGTAGAATAGAAATATCAAGAAAACTACATTACTAACCTCTGTTGTTGAATAAGGTTAAAATGATGTTGATTGTATTTTTTCATATATGGTAAGATAACGGGTATATGTATAACCATAAGAAAGGTGAATTGATTAGCTTGTTACGACGTTAGAATATTATGAATGGTTCAGACGAACAACTACGTTGTACATAAAGCAATTTTATTGAATCAGTTTGTAATATTTCTTTTTCTTATCAACTTGACTCTTATCTTCCATTGCAAACATTAACCAAACCATTGTAACTTTGGATTAAAACAAATACATGAGAAGGACATGGGATTTATAAACGAATCGTGGCATTTTATATAAAAGATATATAGAAGAAGAGTTCGCCTTAAATGAAACAATGAAGATTCTGCGGAAATTATTAATTTGTTTATCATTTTAAGTTCTTTCCCAATTTTATACACGATTCGATTTATGGACATCAAAATGTTGTATCCACGAAAAAATGTTAGTTTTAGATACATATTGTCTGTTTTCTCTTTCACATCATTAATTCTTTAAAATTTGAGGTATATGATTCATATGTGTAAAATAAGGCTAGCGGTCAACACGTAATAACAATTTGTAGAGAACCTTATCAAGAATATTTTTGTGATTAGGGATACGTTCGCGTAATCTGATTATATTTCTAAAAGAAATTCGGATTATGCGTTCACGCAACTTCGATCGAATATTTAATAAAAGAGATTTCTCGGAGAATATCATTATTAATTTCATAAAAACCCCAGATGTGAGGTTCACTACTTAATTATACCAAAAGGGCGAATGTTCTTGATTTTATTTAAAGCATAATTTCAAAAATAATTATTTTAATAAAAATATTATCAATATCATTGTGTACACGTGCGCGTGACACAACTCCGCATATTTTAAAAATATAATTTATAACACGAATATACGTACGCGTGATTCGATTCAAAGAAGGGACTTTAAATCTAAATAGAAGCGGTAACAATAAAATCATGCAATAAAAAATGTATTTAACAAATCAAAATAATCAAGCCGAATATAACAGTTGAGCGACCGTGCTAGAACCACGGAACTCGGGAATGCCTAACACCTTCTCCCGGGTTAACAGAATTCCTTATCCGGATTACTGGTGCGCCGACGTTAAATAGACAGAGTCATATTCTCCTCGATTCAGGGATTAAAACCGGTGACTTGGGACGCCTTAAAATTCCCAAGTGGCGACTCTGAAACAAACAAACAAATCCCGTTTCGACTGTCCTTTAATTGGAGAAAACTCCCCCTGCACCCTCGCGGGTGCGGAAAAAGGAGGTGCGACAATTGATTTATGGCGTTCCTTATATTTCTCTACTGTTATTCTGTTGTTATCTATTACTCCCCGGAGCATGTTTCCCCCGCCTAACTTAGTTGTAATTATCTGCTTTTATTTCCGCTGTATATGATTTAACTGCACAGGTTTATTTGGTAGTCTAGTCCTAGCCTCGTCACTACTTCGCCGAGGTTAGGCTAGGCATTTACCAGCACATGGGGTCGGTTGTGCTGATACTACACTCTGCACTATGTATAGATACTGATACTAGAGTGTTTGGACTGCAGTGAGGGTGTTGTCTTCAGTCCATTCAGGCGACCCGAGGTAGTCCTACAGACGTCCGCGGGCCTTGGCATCTCCTCTATCTTTTCTCTTTCTGTTTTTTCTTATTCAGAGACAGACTTATGTATTTCCATTCAGACCTTATTTGTAGTATTCTTGGGTAGTCCGTGACTTGTGACACCAAATTCTGGGTAGTATTGTACTTCAGATTATGTAGCAGTGTTTGGTTGAATTATTAAGTTTTTCGTCTTCTGCATTCTGGTTACTTAATTTATTCCGCTGTTTAATCACTTATTATTTTAAATTGTTGAACATGTTTAAAAATAAGGAAGGTATTGATTTTACAATATTTGGTTTGCCTAGCTTCCGCGAGTATGCGCCATCACGACTCCCGAGGGTGAAAAATCCGGGTCGTGATATTTTCAGACTATGTTGTCCTTTCTTATTTCTAGACGAGTTGTAGTTGCTCATGACTGGTGACACCCCGATGTCGGGTTGTGTTATATTTCCGCACTTTTATTCTAACTTATATTATGCGATTTTAGCTAATTAATGGCTTTAAATGACTTATTATAAATGTCTGGTTGGTTTTGGGGTTTGTGTCGGCTAGCCTAGTTTCACATTGGGCGCCATCACGACCGGGTCAGTTTTGGGTCGTGACAAAACCAAACATGCACACAAGTCTAAAAACATCATACGGACTTGCTCGTGCGATCAAATCACCAAAATAACATCTCAAACAACGAATTTAGCACAAAAACTCATGAAATTTTCAATATAGTTTTAAACTTCTTATTTTCTCAACCAATGGTCCAAATCACGTCAAATTACTTCCGTTTTTCACCAAATTTCACAGATAGGATCTAAATATCATAACGGATCAATACTGGGCTCCGGAACCAAAATACGGGCCTGATACCAACAAGATCAAATCTATTTAGATTTTCAAAAACCATTACATTTTCAGTTAAACAAATTTCTTCAAAAATTCATTTCTTGGGTTAATGACCTCGGAATTCGATTCCGGGCATACGCCCAAGTCCCATATTTTACTACGGACCCTCTCGGACTGTCGGAATACGGATTCGGGTTCGTTTACCCAAAATGTTGACCGAAGTCAACTAATTCATCTTTTTAAGCCAAAAATTATTATTTCTCAAATTTTTCATACAAAAGCTTTCCGGTATCGCGCCCCGACTGCGCACGCAAATTGAGGAGAGATAAAAGGAGGTTTTCAAGGCCTCAGAACATGGAAACGGATTCTAAAACAAAAGATGACTTTTTGGGTCATCACAGTACCTTAGAGCTATTTCATTTATTAAATCCTTTTTATTTGGATTAGTAAGAAATCAACAAATAAATAAAATTAGTTAGAAACTAGGGGAAGGAACAAAAGAAATATGAACATACCATGAAGTAAGAAAAGATGAGAAGGAACCAAAATGCAGTTCATTTTAAAATAAAGTCTATTCACGATTCAGCATTCTCTTTAATTATATAACTTGAATATTTGATCCAGATCAAACTATTAAATTGGTAAAATACAAACTTGAATCAAGAAGGATGAAATAAAAGAAGATAAAATATAGTCTAAATGGGTTGCTCTTAATTATTATTTTTTGTACTTTTTTTCCAATAAATGACAACTCCCTATATTTTTTTATATATTAAGGTATTTGTTGCAAAATATTAGCAACTCAATTTTGGTCATTTTATATTATCAGTTATCAATTTTTTTATGAGCCAACGTCTTCATTTCCAAATTTCTAAAGGATCAAAGTATTAATTTCTCAATTTGTGTTATTTGACAACTTTTTGAAGAGTGGTGATAAAAATATTTTTGTGTTACTTATTTTTTTCGTATTAGATTACAAAAATAGCAATAATTTGCATGGGTGTTCCCACGAAAGTTCTCAGAAATCACAACTAGGCATTGATAACTTTTGTGGTGCATGATATCTTTATTTATTGAGCTCAAATACAATATTTAATACTCCATTGGTTACAATAATAATAATACTATTTTTAGTACGTTTAAAAAATTAACAATACTTTTTAAAATTTAGAAATAATTCAGTATGAACATTTTATTTTATATCTAATGATATATTTTTGTAGCTACTCAAATGTCATGGTATATCAACAATCACAATCACAAGTTTCAAACGTCTTCATTCTTACTTTCTTAAATAAATATCTTATTTAGTCAAACTACACAATATAAATTGAAATAGATGGATAGTGTTTATCTATTCTTTAAAGCAGTGTACTTATTAAAATAAAAACACGTGCAAAGCGCGTACTCCAAGACTAGTCAAATATATTTGTAACATTATATTTGTGTATTTTCTTAAAATATTATACTCATTGAGATGAGGTACATGCGCAGCGCATGTATCCTTAGACTAGCGTATCTTAAATTTATTACGTCTAGCAAGTATTTTGAGAGCGAAAAATATAACCAACTGCAAACTGGATTTTGCCAAGAGTGGTGCCAAACAAAAGAAGTCTATCTTGAACATAAATATGACATGCACATCTAATATGGATTAAATTAGAAAAAAATGGAGTTAACTGATTTTCAAAACTCATACAACCGAATTGTTACTAGAAGCATTATCTACAGTAACAATAATTTTGTCAGAAACCCACAAAAATTTAAAATTTCTTAATTTGCTTAGAAATAAAAATAACAGTATGTTAGTCATCAACAAATTTAAAACCAATAATGCATTTTGTTTACATAGCCTAGTTGTTATCTATCCAATGCATATAACGGTTAAGTAATCATAACCATCAACATTGTCACAACCCAAACTTATCATGTTGTGATGGTGCCTATCGTGGAACTAGGCAAGCCGACTCTTTTACCAAAAACAACCCGACATTTCAATTTAAAGGTTACTTCAAGCTATTTAATTAATAAAACTTCATAAGATAAATCTGAATAACAAAGTGCAGAAAGAAAACCCCGACATAAGGGTGTCACTAGTCATGAACATCTACTACAGTTTGTCCAAAAAACAACACTGAGAATAATACAGTCCGGAAATATAACTACAACAGCTATAGGAAGATAGGAGGGAGAAGACCAGGGCTACGATCGCCATGCAGCTACCTCGCTAACTCCAATAGATCCGCGACGGATGAAATCAACATTCGCATCGCTAGCACGTCAACTTAGTAAGTAATAACAGTAAATAAAGACTAAGCACTAGTGACGAGCAATAAAACATATACAGTTCATATCATGAAATCTCAGTATAATTCAACAGGCTTTTAAAAATCAGGGTTTGAATCAACTCAGCTCATTTAAATCCAGTTTCAGTAAAATCGTAATAAAACATCTTTCAACAGTTTTTCAAACAAAGTGATGAAACAGTGAGTAAAGATGATGACAACATAAACAGCCCCTCGGGCAAAACATGAATCATAAACAGCCCCTCGGGAAAACCTCACAGTCACTCATACAGCCCCTCGGGCATACCTCACAATCACTCGTAAATAGCCCCTCGGGCACAACATGAACCAAGTACAGCCCCTAGGGCAAAACATCATATCACTCACTCAGGGTACCCGTGCTCACTGGGGATGTGCCGACTCTGGAGGGGCTCCTTCAGCCCAAGCACTATGACAAGCCATCTCGTGGCATAAATCAATCAGGTCTTCGGCCTCACATAATCATGAATCAGTAACAACATGCTGCGGCAGCCCAGTCCCATAATATCCTCACAAAAACAGGCCATCAACCTCACCCAGTCACAAACCTCTCAAGCCACTTAGGCTATCAATAAAAATAGGGTGCTCAGCCCAAATTAACATTTTATATGCATCAAAACGGAGTAATAGAGACTGAGTTATGAAATCAATAAGTATAACATGACTAAGTATAGATTTTTAACCAAAAGCAGTGAGAGAATAATAAGAAAAAGGCTCCTAAGAGTCCAAATAGCTTTGGCACAAGGCCCAAATATGGCATTCAGCCCAATTTACAGAAATTCTTTCTAAAACACATCAGTATCATATAGTTTCAACCAAATGCGCAACTTATAGTTGCTACGGGACGGACCAAGTCACAATCCCCAATGGTGCACGCCCACACGCCCGTCACATAGCATGCGCGTCACCTCAAAATAGTAAAACGATATGAAATCCGGGGTTTCATATCCTCAGGACTAGATTTACAATCATTACTTACCTCAAAACGATCAAATCTCTACTCCGCGATACCTTTGCCTCTAGAATCGTCCTCCAAATGCTCCAAATCCCAATGATTTCCTTGAAAAACTCCCGAAAATTCGCATCAAATTGAGCTCCCAAAGTCCGAAATGTGAAATAAAATCCTAAACCTCGCTTATATAGTGCTCTCTGAACTCCCACTCAGTTGTCCGCGTATTTCTCTCTGCTTCCGCACAATCACTACCGCGGTCCGCGTAATTTCAATTGCGGCCGTGGACCCTGAGCCTCACCTTCCGCGGTCCACGTAAAATCCATCGCGGCCGCAAACATGAACCCTTTACTTTTCGTGGTCCACGAACTTCCTACCGCGGTCCGCGAAATCCACACTGCAGCCCCACTCCCAAATGATCCGAGACCTGCAACTTTCCAACACTAGATATCAGGTATTTCCAACTTCCAAGGCCAAATAGTGATCCGATAACCACTCTAAACTCACCCGAGGCCCTCGGTACCTTGACCAAACATACCAACACACCCCATAACATCATCCGAACTAAGCTAAACCTACAAATCACTCAAAAAAATATCGAAACACAAAATCACCCTCGGATTCAAGCCTAAGAACTTCTAAACTTCCAAATTCCACAAATGACGCCAAAACATATCAAATCACCTCCAAGTGAGCTAAAATTTTGCAAACGTCAAAAATGATACTATGAACCTACTCCAGCTTCCGAAATTCCATTCCGACCCTGATGTCAAATTTTTCACTGTCGGCCCAAAATCCCCGAATTTCTAACTTTTGCCAATTCAAGCCTAATTCTACCATGGACCTCCAAATCACATTCCGAACGTGCTACTAAATCCAAAATCACCTAAAGTAGCTAACAGAACCATAAGAAATTCCATCCGAGATCGTTTACACATAAGTCAACATTTGGTTGACTTTTCCAACTTAAGCTTCTAAATAGGAGGCTAAGTGTCTCATTCCACTCCAAAACCATTTCGGATCCGAATCAACCAACACGATGCGATAAAACATAGCTGAAGAACACAGAAGAAAGCAAAAATGGAAGAAATAGGGCTATAACTCATGAATTGACCGGCCGGGTCGCTACATCATCCCCTTCTTAAACAAACGTTCGTCCTCGAACGAGTCTAGAAACATACCTGAAGCGTCAAATAGGTGTGGATATCTGTTCTGCATCTACCGCTCGGTCTTCCAAGTAGCCTACTCTGCAGGCCGACCTCTCCACTGTACTTTCACTAAAGCTATATCATTTGATTTTAACTTTCAGACTATAGCCACTGGATTCACATTATAGGTTAGATCACTATCTAACTGAACCGTACTAAAATCCAAAACATGAGACGGATCGCCAATATACTTTCGGAACATAGAAACATGAAATACTAGATTCATGCCCGACAAGCTAAGTGGCAATGCAAGCTCATAAGCCACCTTTCCAATCCTCTGAAGCACCTCAGAAGGCCCAATAAACCGAGGGCTCAGCTTGCCCTTCTTCCCAAATCTCATTACACCCTTCATGGGTGTGATGACCCAAAAGGTTATCACTTGCTTTTAAATTAAATTCTGTATTCTGAGGCCTTGAAAATATCATTTAGCGTCACCTCGATTTATGTGCGCAGTCCGGGCACGTAGCCGGAAATCTTATATGTGAAAATCTTTGAAAAATGATAAGTTTTGACTATAAAATGAATTAATTTGACTTCGGTCAACGTTTTGGGTAAACAGACCCGGACCCATAATTTGACAGTCCCGGAGGGTCCGTAGGAAAATATAGGACTTGGGCATATGCCCGGAATCAAATTCCGAGGTCCCAAGCCCGAGAAATAATTTTTTTAAAGAAAATTATTTTCTGAAATTGTTTAAAGGAATTTGAAATAAATTTTGATTAGAATAGGTTGGTATCGGGCCCGTATTTTGGTTTCAGTGCCCGGTACATGTCTTATATGTAATTTAAGATAACTCTATGAAGTTTGGTAAGAAACGAAATCCATTTGACGTGATTCGGACCGTAAATGCAAATTTTGATGCTTTAAGAAGTTTTGAAATATTTCATTGATTTTGAGGTTTAATTCATTGTTATTGAGGTTATTTTGGCAATTTGATCGAACGGATAAGTTCGTATGATGTTATTAAGTTAGTATGTATGTTTGGTTTTGAGCCCCGAGGGCTCGGGTGTGTTTTGGAAGGTTTTTGGAACTCAAAAGTTGTAGGTTTCTGTTGTTCAGTGCCCAGGGATTTTACTCTTCCCGTTCGCGTGGTCCCTCCCGCGAACGCGTAAGGCAAATTTCCCAGGTGCTAGTTTTCTTCTTCGTGAACGTGAGGCTGAGGGGGGAATACCCTTCGCGAACGCGTACATGCACTCGCGAATGCGATCACTAGCCCATGAACGCGTAGGCTTGAGGAGCCAAAGCTCCGCGAATGCGAGCCATCTTCCGCGAACGCGAAGGTCTGTCAAACCTAACTCATCGCGAACGCGATGAGCTTATCGTGAACGCGATAACCAATTTTGCCCAGTTATTTTAAAAGTCCAGAACAATAGCCATTACGAGAATTCCTCCAATTTTCATAAACTTCATCTTCTCCACACTTCTTGGGCGATTTTTGAAGAACTTCTTCTTCATAACCTCTTGGGTAAGTAATCTTTGACTTGTTTTCGTCCATTTTTATCAACACCCACTAGATTTCTAGGCCTAAAACATGAGATTAAGGGTAGAAAATTAGGGATTTGGGTAGAGTTAGGGCTTTTTGATTATTTGGGAATTTGACCTCGTTTTGGGGTCGGATTTCAAAACAAATTATATATTCGGGATCGTGGGTGAATGGGTGATCGGGTTTTGGTCCGAACCTCGTGTTTTGACCAAGCAGGCCTGGGGGTCGATTTTTGGATTTTCTGGAAGAACGATTAGAAAGCTAAAATTAAGTATTGGAATTGGATTGTTTAGAAATTATTGATGTTATTAAGTCGATTATGTCTAGATACAATTGATTTGGAGCTAAATTCAAAAGGAAAAGCGGTGTTGGAGGCTTGAGTTGGCCGTGGAAGTTCGAGGTAAGTGTTTGGTCTTACCTTAGCTTGAGGGATTAGGAGTTGTGTCCTATTTTCTATTTGTTTCTTGTTGAGTATGACGTATAGGCATGGTGACGAGTATCTATACATTGGTGTCAAGCATGGCCGTGAGTCTTATATTGTGATTTTCATGATTTTGTTGTATTATTCATGCCTTGGTAAAGATTTCTATTTGTTGTGTAAAGTTGTGGAAAGTATAAGTAATAATTGAAACTCTAGAGTATTGGCTCGAGTTGTGAAGCGAATTGTGAAGTAAAAAGTGAGAAAGAGAAGAGATCATTATGTTGCCCCCTTGCCGGGCTATTATTGAGTTGTGGTTCCCTTGCATTATGTTTTTGATTGATATTACGGATGCTTAGGTTGATGATTCTTTGTGTTGGGTAGGGATTATGGTTATAGCTGAGGTAGTTAGGTGTTGAACAAGTTTAGTTATAGCTGAGGTAGTTAGGTGTTGTAACAAGTTTGGTTATAGCTAAGGTAGTTAGGTGTTGTAACAAGTTTGGTTGTAGCTGAGGTAGTTAGGTGTGGTAACGAGTTTGGTTATAGCTGAGGTATTTAGATGTTGTAACGAGTTTGGTTATAATTGAGGTAGTTGGATGTTGTAACAATTTTGGTTATAGCTATTTCTCCCTTGCCGGGACGTGATTACTTATGTTGTCGAATCCCTTGCCGGGATAGTGTAGACCTTATTGATCCCTTGTTGGGACTCTTGTTATGATTGTTGTTAATATTATATGTGGATTGGGTTTCACGTAGCAACAATGATAATGAAATGGGAGCGGGTGGTACGCCTACCACAAGATATAATAAAATGGGAGAGGGTGGTACGCCTACCACAAGATATAATGAAATGGGAGCGGGTGGTACGCCTACCACAAGATATAATGAAATGGGAGCGGGTGGTACGCCTACCCCAAGATAATTGAAATAGGAGCGGATGGTACATCTACCACGAGATAAGTGAAATGGGAGCGGGTAGCACGCCTGCCACGAGATATAGGAAATGGGATCGGGTTGCACGCCTGCAACAAGATGTGAAAAGAAAGTGAAATCTGCCTTTGTTTTCCTTATTCTTGTTAGTGGTTGATTTTGATTCCTTTATAATTCTCTTGATATTCTGTTTTACTTGTTATTCCCCGAAGCATGTTTCCCCCTCCTATCTTTATTTGTTTATTTCTGTATTTCTTTTTCCGTTGTATATATTTGAACTGCACAGGTTTATTTGGTAGTCTGGTCCTAGCCTCGTCACTACTTCGCCGAGGTTAGGCTAGAAACTTACAGCACATGGGGTCGGTTTGTGCTGATAGTACACTCTGCACTCTTTTGTGCAGACCCCAATGTTGTAGACTTTGGACCACAGTGAGATTGCTGAATTTTGTTCATCAGGCGATCCAAGGTAGCCCTACAGGCGTTCGTAGGCATTGGCGTCTCCTTCTATCTACTTTCCTGTTTCTTACATGTATTTCGAGAGACAGTGTTGTATTTAATTCTGTCAGACCTTTATTTGTAGAATTCTTAGACCATCTGTGAAACTGTGACACCAGTTCTGGGTAGTCGAGACTCAAACATTTGTAATAGATATTCATGTTCAGATAGCTTATTGTTTTCTTTTGCTTATGTTATATTCTGTCGTTAAATGTTATTTCTTCATAATTGTTAAAGAGAATAAAATTGGTAAAAAGGTAGATGGTTCAATAATTGGCTTTCCTAGCTCACATTAGTAGGCGTCATCACGACTCCCGAGGGTGGGAAATCCGGGTCTTGACAAGTTGGTATCAGAGCTCTAGGTTACATGGGTCTCACAGTTCACAGACAAGCTTAGTAGAGTCTGAGGGATTGGTACGGAGACGTCTGTATTTATCCCCTAAAGGTTACAGAGTTAGGAAAAACTTCACATTCATTCTTTCCTGTCTTGCGATTTTGTTCTCTCAGTGCTAAATTGAAACTCCTACTCTTGTCTTTTCATGTATGGCGAGGTCACGTACTGCTTCTTCAGCCGAATAGCAGTTCAAACCGGTGATAGGTCAGCTACGTCTTCGGAGGCTTTGTGGAGGTTGGATAGGTTTCACCAAGCTCTTTACTACTACTTTCAGCAGTGCATCTTTTGAGGATCCCCAAGATTATCTAGACAGTTGTCACGAGGTTCTCAGGAACATGGGGATAGTTGAGACCAATGGGGTCAATTTTGCCACTTTTCGCTTGTCTGGATCTGCCAAGACTTGGTAGAGGTAGAGATGCTAGCGGTGGAGGTAGAGGTATTAGAGGTGGAGGTAGAGATGCTAGAGGTGGAGGTAGAGGTATTAGAGATGGAGGTACAGGTACTGTTTTGGTTTGTGGTAGAGAAGCTTCGATTTTATTTTGCGCCGTATTTGGTCATGCCTAGTGATTCTTTGAGTACCCTTGTTTATGTGTCTATACCGGTGGGTGATTCTATTGTGGTAGATCGAGCCGATCGTTCATGTATAGTTTTGATTGGGGGTCTTGAGACTTGCGTAGATTTGTTGCTTCTGGACATGGTCGATTTCGATGTTATATTGGGGATGGACTGGTTATCACCTTACCACGCGATGTTGGACTGTCATGCCAAGACTGTGACCTTAGCTTTACCGGGTTTGCCTCGTTTAGAGTGGAGAGGGACTCTTGGTCATTCTACCAGTAATGTTATCTCTTATGCGAAGGCTCGGTGTATGGTCGAGAAGGGGTGTTTGGCCTATTTGGCATATGTTCGTGATTCTAGAGCTGAGGTTCCTTCCATTGATTCTATGCCCGTTGTTTGTGAGTTTCCTGAGGTATTCCCTTCAGACCTGCCGGGTATGCCACCCGATAGGGATATTGATTTTTGCATTGATTTGGCTCCGGGCACTCAGCCCATTTCTATCCCGCCGTATCGTATGGCCCTTCCTGAGTTGAAAAAGTTGAAGGAATAGTTGCAAGACTTTCTTGAGAAGGGTTTCATTAGACTCAGTGTTTCGCCTTGGGGTACGCCGATGTTGTTTGTTAAGAAGAAGGATGGGTGGGTCGATGAGAATGTGTATTGATTACCGGCAGTTGAACAAGGTTACAATCAAGAAAAAGTATCCATTGTCGAGGATTGATGATTTGTTTGATTAGCTTCAGGGTTCCAAGGTATTTTCAAAGATTGACTTGAGATCTGGCTACCATCAGTTGAGAATTAGGGCATCCGATATCCCTAAGACAGCTTTCCGCACTCGGTATGGGCATTATGAGTTCTTGGTTATGTCATTCGGGTTGACAAATACCCCAGCATCTTTTATGGATTTGATGAACCGAGTGTTCAAGACTTATTTGGATTCGTTCATGATAGTCTTCATTGATGATATTTTGATCTATTCCCCCAGCCGAGAGGAGCACGAGCAGCATCTTAGAGTGGTTCTTCAGACCTTGAAGGATAGTCGGTTGTATGCTAAGTTTTCTAAGTGTGAGTTCTGGTTGAGTTCAGTTGCATTCCTAGGTCATGTTGTATCAGCAGAGGGTATTCAGGTTGATCCGAAGAAGATTGAGGCAGTCAAGAACTAGCCTAGACCAACATCAGCTACAGAGATTCGGAGTTTCTTGGGATTGGCAGGCTACTATCGTTGGTTCGTGGAGGGGTTCTCATCTATCGCAGCCCCGATGACCAGGTTGACCCAGAAGGGTAGCCAGTTCATATGGTCAGACGAGTGTGAGGCGAGCTTTCAGAAGCTCAAGACAGCTTTGACTACGGCACCAGTGTTGGTTTTGCCCACAGGTTCAAGGCCTTATACAATTTATTGTGATGCATCCCGTATTGGGCTTAGTGTAGTGTTGATGTAGGATGGCAAGGTCATTGCCTATGCTTCGCGGCAGTTGAAGATTCATAAAAAGAACTATTTGGTTCATGATTTTGAGTTGGTAGCCATTGTTCACGCATTGAAGATTTGGAGGCACTATTTGTATGACGTGGCATATGAGGTGTTCACGGATCACAAGAGTCTTCAGTATTTGTTCAAGCAAAAGGAGTTTAATTTGAGGCAGAGGAGGTGGTTGGAGTTGTTGAAAGATTATGACATCACAATCCTATATCATCTGGGAAAGGCCAATGTGGTGGCCGATGCTTTGAGTAGGAAGTCAGCCAGTATGGGCAGTCTTGCTTATATTCCGGTCAGTGAGAGACTGCTTGCTTTGGATGTTCAGGCTTTGGCCAATCAGTTCGTGAGGTTGGATGTTTCTGAGCCCAGCTATGTGTTAGCTTGCACAGTCGCGCGCTCTTCATTATTGGAGCGTATCCGAGATCGGCAGTATGATGATCCCCATTTGTATGTCCTCAAAGACACGGTGCAATGCGGAGGTGCCAAGCAGGTTACCTTAGATGATGGTTGAGTTTTGAGATTGCAGGGTCGAGTTTGTGTGCCTAATGTGGATGGGCTTCGGGAGTTGATTTAGGGGAGGCCCATATCTCCCAGTACTCTATTCATCCGAGCGCCGCGAAGATGTATCAGGATTTGCTGCAGCAATATTGGAAACGGATAATAAAGAAGGATATCGTTGCATATGTAGCTCGGTGTTTGAATTGTCAGCAGGTTAAGTACGAGCATTAGAGACCTGGTGGTTTATTTCAGAGGATTGAGCTTCTCGAGTGGAAGTGGGAGCGAGTCTCTATGGATTTCATTGTTGGACTCCCCCAGACTCGGAGGAAGTTCGACACAGTATGGGTCACTATTGATAGACTGACCAAGTCAGCGCATTTCATTCTGGTGGTAGTCTCCTATTCTTCTGAGAGGTTAGCTGAGATCTATATCCGGGAGATTGTTCGCCTTCATAGTGTGCCTGTGTCTATCATTTCGGACCGAGGTACGTAGTTTACCTCATGTTTCTGGAGAGCAGTTCAGTGAGAGTTGGGCACACGGGTTGAGTTGAGCACAGCATTTCATCCTCAGACGGACGGGCAGTCCGAGCGGACTATTCAGATTTTGGAGGATATGCTCCGAGCTTGTGTCATTGACTTTGGAGGCTCGTGGGATTAATTTTTGCGTTTAGCGGAGTTTGCCTACAACAACAGCTACCAGTCGAGTATTCAGATGGCTCCTTATGAGACCTTGTATGGTAGGCAGTGTCGGTCTCTGGTTAGATGGTATGAGCCGGGAGAGGCTCGGTTGTTGGGTACAGATCTGGTTCAGGAGGCCTTGGACAAGGTCAGGATTATTTAGGATAGGCTTCGTACAGCTCAGTCCAGGCAAAAGAGTTATGCCGACCGCAAGGTTCGTGATTTGGCATTCATGATCGGTGAGCAAATATTGCTTCGAGTGTCGCCTATGAAGGGCGTGATGAGATTTGGGAAGAAGGGCAAGCTTAGCCCTAGGTTCATTGGCCCGTTTGAGATTCTTGATCGAGTGGGAGAGGTGGCTTATAGACTTGCATTGCCACCGAGTTTATCAGCCGAGCATCCAATGTTTCATGTGTCCATGCATCGAAAATATCATGTTGATCCATCCCACGTGTTAGATTTCAGCATTGTCCAGTTGGACAAGGACTTGTCTTATGAGGAGGAGCCGGTAGCTATTCTAGACCAGCAGGTTTGTCAGTTGAGATCGAAGAGTTTTCCTTCTGTTCGTGTTCAGTGGAGAGGTCAGCCTCCTGAGGAATCGACTTGGGAGTCTGAGTCCAATATGCGGAGCCGTTATCCCCATCTTTCCCCGACTCAGGTACTTCCTTCTTCTGTTCATTTGAGGACGAACGGTTGTTTTAGAGGTGGAGAATGTGATGATCTTTTACTTGCTTTTAAATTGATACCCAATTTTTCCCTATATATTTTCAAAATGACATATATGTGCATATATAAGCACCCCAAAGGGTTTTGGCATTTTTAATGATTTTTAAATCAATTTATGGCCTATTTTTACATCATAAAATCCCAATAATTATTCCCAAAAAACTTGCCATTTTGGAAAATAATTTACTTTATTCTCATAATTACCTCAAATATAGTCGGCATGATTATTTTCATATTTTTACAAATTCGTCTGGTATTTTAAAACTAAATTGCATGTAATTGCAATGCTAGCCTCTTTAAGATTTAATAGCATTTTTCTTAAATATAAATTGATCACAATATTTTAAATTAAGGTTTACATATTATTTATTAACTCAGTACCTTTAATTTGCTTTTAAAACATTTTTACTATTTTTATAAAATAATAGGGGAAAACTGGCTATTTCAATTTTAGCCTCAATTCGTTTCAATTTTAACCACAATTCCATCTCAATCTCAGCCAACTTCAAGCCCAAATTGGACCAAGCCCAATTCAAATTTAACCCGACCCCTGACCCATTAACTAAACCCGTCCGTTTGTATCTTCAGATCCTGGCCGTTGATCATTTTGATCAACGGCCCTCACCCCTCCTTTCCTTTTTAATTTCGAACGACCTAACCCTATCTCTCATTTCTCTTCGACTGCCGCCCTCAAACCCTCCCTTTCTCTCAAACGCTCTCTAACACTCAAAAAACCCTAGCCATCTTCCTCGTCTTCTCCGGCCAAATCTCACCGGAGTCCATGGCTTCTCAGGCCATGGACAGCCTATGCTCACCTCCCTTCACCCCCAAATCATGGTTGTTCGAGATTTCGAGGTTCGACCTCAATGATGCCCGTTCAGATCCTCCACATATCTGAGGTCCTATGGCCTCTCCGGCTCTGTTCCGACGTGTTCGAGCCTTAAAAAAGCATAGCTATGGCTCAGACCTGTTCGAGACCAGACCCTTTCCAAGCCTTCTCGTTTCTAGGGTTTCTGAGAAACCCTAAAGCTGTTCGAGGTTCCTTTTTCTTTTATTTTTCTTAGATCTGTGGTAAATCTGTGTTATACTCGAAGTTTTAAAACTTTTCCCCAATTTTTCTTTTTCAAAACTAGTCTGTTTCGATTTAGGATTTTCAAAAATCTTAAAACGACTTCTGTCTCTTCTTCTTCTTCTTCTTTTCTTTGTGTGAGTCTGTATATGCCATGTTTCTTACGAGTTTTTCGCGTATGTCTTATGTTCTTTCCTCGCATGTCTTCTCCTATGTTCTTGTGTTTTGCCGTTATTACGCATGTTCTTCTGTTTTTGTGTTTTGTTCTTTCTCCTACTGGGTTCTATAAGCATGCTTTATGTGTCTCCCTCGCATATCCCTCTACTATATATTTTACTGAGCTTTTGCTCCTTGCCTGCCTTCACTGGATTTTTTGTTTAAAGCCTTAAGTATGATTCTTCTACTGTTTTCCTAAACCTGTATTACTTGTCTCTCCTGAACTTGTTTAAGCAACAAAGCTTTGCCTAAATGTATTCCCTGTATTTAGAATTTGCTTTCCTCTTTGCTTATTCTCTCATGAGTTTTTGAGAGAGGCTATTGAGCCTACTCTACTTGTTGTTCTTCGCCTATGTATCTGATTTGAGTCAGAAAACCCTAGTGTTGAAGGTTTTTGACAAGCTTGGCTGTGTGCTTGGGCTAGGGTTCCATTCAGAACCCTGACCCTCTTTCAAAGACTCACTTTGAGTCTATGAACCTAACTTTCCTTGCTACTCTGATTTCTTTGCTAGTGTTGCAACAACTCTCTCTTGTCTCTGTATGGTTTTTATATGACTTTCTCTTCTTTCAAAAGGCCTTTGGCTAGCCTGTGATTGATTCTGAGTCCCTTTTCAAAAGGGTATGATTGATTGTTAATGATTTTCTTCAAATTAAGTTTCTCTTCACCTTTTCGTGGTTGGATCCATTCATGTCAAGGCTCAAACCTTGATTTTTACTGGCTGTGATTAATTGCCTTCCCTTATTTAGCCCAAACCGTGTAATGTTGAACTATTTCCTTAAATGAATTTCCATGTATTTACCCCTGTTATACTGCCTTAGAAAAGATTTAAAATCAAAATTCTTTCCTTATTTGTCATGCCCTTTTGAAATCAATCCCTTGGCTGAAGGGAAATCTGTGTGATTGACTTTCAAAATTATTTTCTTACCTTCTTCTCACTTGTCTTCTGCACTATAAAAGGGGCTACCCCTTTTGCACTTAAAAGGGACATACAGAGAAAGACTTCAAACTTTTCAATACTTTCTCTACTACTACTTTCTCAACCTCTAGTATTGAGCACTCTGCTCCTCTTCTCTTTCTACTTTCTGAAACATTCTTGAGTTCTCTTTGAACTCTCAAGTATTTGCTGAAGATTCAATTTTGCTCCTGCTGACTTCTGGTTGTTTACTTGCTTTTGTTGTTCTGCTATTGTAGTACTTGCAACTGGTATGTCATTCTTAGTTAAATAATGCCCGTTAACTATGTGTTTATTTCCTAGCATGGCATGCTCTCTCTTTCACCATGTGTTTACATCTTAGTCTATTATGCTTTCTTTCCTTATGTTTCTGCAACTCTGTATGTACTCTTCTCATGTGAATCCCTTTCCTTTTTCCCCTTTGTATGTGAGTATAGTTCCAGCCATAATAGCACTTTGATATTGTTGTTTATGACTCTGAACTGGGTTCTTTGAACCTCCTAACTCAATCAATTCCCACTCCCTTCTCCCCTTTATGTGCTTGAGCCTGGACCTAAGTCTGGTGGTGTCCTAATCACCATCCAGACCTAGGTTTGACCCTCAAGGGTCTGCTCCTAACTTGTTTGACCAAACAAATGGTCAGGGGTGTGCCAGTCTGCACCTGTGGCTGGGTATGACCACCATTTATTATGGCTCCCCAATCCCTTTTCACTTTGCACTTACTCCTATCTCTAAGTTCTGCCCCTCTCTTGCAAGCCATGCTTTGGGACCCTTGAGCTCCCACTGAACTTGGATGCCTGAGGGCTGACTATTCCGCATTGCACTATTCTAATTCTAAATGGTATCCTGAGTGTAAGAAATGCCGGGAATCCTTGAGATTCCTTGGAACTTTGAAACACTTTGGATAAAGAGAAGGCTTTGGAAATTCGGAATTGGTTAATCACATGTTATTGGACATTAAGATTGAATTAGGCTGCTCGGATCTAGGTGTTAGTTTTTTAATGTATTTATTTTCTTTCTTTTGGTCTGTAATAATTTGTATAAAGGATTTGGGGAATATAGTAAAAGGGTGTGGGAGGGGTTTTACATTCTTGCATCAGTAGGGATAGAAACCATGCTTTAGGATTTTAATTTTTTTTAGAAATCCTGCCTATAGGATTGTTCAATGTTTCTGATTCCACATCACCTAGAGACCATGCCTATAGGGTCAACGCTTCATTGTGTTATAAATCACATAGAAATCATGCCTATAGGACTTAACGTTCATGTAATCAATGCATATAGAGATCATGCCTATAAGGAATGCATATGCATTAGGCAAATTGTAGGGTTAATTAACACAATCATCTTTTATAAGTTCAATAACAGGTTTTAAAAAATCAAGATAGATATCATGACTATAGGATTAGCATCAAACTCGTCTGATTCGCTTAAAGTAATAATGATCTATTAACTGGTCCTTAGCGTCTTAATACAACAACGATTTCAGAAGTCTTAATTCTTTGACAAAAACTCTCTTGACTTAGTATGCTTTTAAATCCCTCAAATCGGCATCTTTTTCTGAAACAGTTTCTTTCTAAACATTCTGCCTAAACATTTTACTCAGACCCTGAAATTGTCTTTTAAAACAGTTGCGACTTACCCTTTCCTTAGATATTTCTATCTCTTAAACTTTTTCACAACCATTTCTGTGTTTTATTTTTACTGCAGTCTATACTTTCTTTTCAAAACTCCTCTGCATTAGACTACTTTTCCTGAAACCAGTACCCTTTAAATCACTCGCTTGAAATACCTTAATTTCTGACAATTGGATCCAAGTTTCCTAATGCAGACTTTCTATCTAAACATAGGGGTTGAACCAGTCCGTTCGCTGTTTAAGTTTAATTTAAAGACCAAATCAGTATGTGCCAAGACATGCTAAACTAAGTGTTGTCTGATTTAAGGGGTTTATTTGAGCCTTATTTGCCTGTTTACTCATCTCTTTATTTGATATTTGTTTTGATTGTCTAATTAGAATTTTATCCTTTGAAACCCCATAAAGGCCCCATCCCTTTCTTCCCTCCTAGGATTAGAAGTCCTACTGCCCCGAGACTGATAGGTTGGGACGGGTACTAGCATGCAATAAGTAAACGAGACTAATCGTGTTTAAATACCTTAATGGGGTGGGAAGGGTAGAATATGGATAAGATGACCGGTGCGCTAATATCACGTGCGACCCCTCTTCTAAGGAGTGATTGCTGGATATTGCATTGATGTGATCCATATTATCAATAAACCTAGGACCCCCTTTCCCTTTACTTGTTAATTTTTTAGTTTTCTTTTAAGACTAATTTTCTAAACTCTCTACTTCCTCAACTCTTCAACTTGTTTGCAAAGCTATGTGAAGCCCTTTACTTGTTCTCTTACTTGTCTTCTTAAAGTCACAATTGTAGCGTGGCCGGGAACCACACTAGTGGATCTTGAAGGGTGCCTAACACCTTCCCCTTCGGGATAATTTCTAGCCCTTACCCTAATCTCTGGTCTCTTCATCTCAAACCCTTCTTAAAGTGTCCTAATGCACTATAATCATTAGATGGCGACTCTTCAACTTCTAAACCCAATTCTCGAAAGGGAATAGAGTTGTCCTCCCAATGTCGTATACCCGATTTCTGACCCCACGGTTAGAGAAAAAGGGGGTGTCGATAGCATGACGACTCTGCTGGGTATTTTCTTTAGGCTTTTACCATTGCATGTTGCTTGTGACTTTATTATCTCATTAATTGCTTTATTTAATGTCTTTTATTCTTTCACTACGAAACTGACTTGGCTCTTCATGTCTTTTCTTTCCTTTAGTTGCTTTCCTTTACTACTTTATTTCAATGTTGTTGTAATTACTGCAATTATTGTAATCATTTATCTTATGAACGTGAAAATACATGTCAATTTGTTTCATTCTTGTAAACTACATCTTCAACATCATATTCCACTCGTGCCAAACAAACACCATAGCAACGCTTATAATGAGTGATTGCGCTCTTCCAATATTATCACCCTTTAAATTTGGCAAAGGCGTATTTGCGATAAAACCAGTCGATCAGCGGTACAGTCGACGGTTCCGTGCCTTTTCCCCTTGAGTTGTCCGCTCAAGGGTACCTGTCTAATACCCCAATAGGAACCTTACTCTGTTTAAATTGTGCATGCATCATGGTCAAACCTAGTCGAGTCAGTTATGTTGTCCACATAATGACTCATTAAGATAGCCTTGTCCAAAGTCCACTGGGTTTCCTCGAAACCCAAATGGACACCACCATATTCTATGCATTTATTTGGAGAACAAAATTCTTGCTATGCTAATTATTGGTATTAAATAGTCGAGTCCGGTGGGGGTGAGTTCTTAACCCTTTTGTTTTGTAGAAAATGAATGACAAAGTTCCTGACTTCGGTATGGTAAACATACCTTCACTCTTGCAGACTTGGTGGAGAAACCTCCTATCGAGAAACCAAATCAACGAATGGAAAGAGAGAGTCACCAAGGCTAGTGAGAAGCTAGAATACCTGGAGTACAGCTTGCTGGAATTGGAAGGGAAAGTGAGGAAAAGAGTCATCGACTGTCAAAATGTTGAGGAAGGTAAAGGAGAACGTCTGGCGATAGCATTTTTACTGGAAAATCTGCGCGAGCTGGAAGACTTGATCAACGAGGACATTCAACCTGAAGAAGGTCCTTCTGGGACCAAGTAGTTAGGAGTCTTTCTTTTCGCTTTTAATGTAATAAGGCTAATGGCCATTAGTGACATTTTTACTTTCCGCTATTTTAGTGTCGTTTTGGGATTCATCTTATTTTTATCAATAAAATGAGGCACTTAGCATTATAAGTTATCCAAGCTAATTTGTCGCTAGGCCTACCTCAGGCACAACGAGGCACCCAAATTAGGACGCGATTTATATTCTTGCACAATGTGTTTAAATATTGCAACATTTTCTTCTCATAACCTGCACTAACTTGTTACCTTTTTGTTTTTCTTTATTTTTATTCCCCTCCCCAAAGGTTAGTTTGTGCATTCTGGCACCATCATCATACAGTACGAGATCCAAGGGCCCTCCTCCTCCTCCTCCAAGTCCTATCAGAAACAGGAACAAAAGCAAAATGGGAGATGCAAATACTAGAAAGGAAATTGAGGAGACTTCTCAGAATACTCCAATTACCAAGGGAACTGCTGCTCATCTTGAGCAGACATTGCTGAAATTCCGGGAGGAATTGGACCAAGTCTGGAACTTGGAAAGCCTATCAATCACTCTTGTCGCTCTTGATGTTAACGCCCAGAACCCCGCACCTCCACAAAACACCCCACAACCACCAGTACAACCCGCTCACACCCAAGCCTATAACACATGCAATAACACTCCACTTCACATTCCTGAACCGCAAAACACCACAAACAACCACCTCCACAATACTCCTGTCTTTGTGGACACTATACCCCACTACACCCAGCCAATCTCAGGTGCATCTGACTCAGACGATAAAGACTCCCTTATCAGGAATTTGGCCGCTGAACTCAAGAAGCTAGTCAGCCGGGTCCAGGGTGTCGAATGTAGCAAAGGCGTTGAGGGGTTGAACTACAAAGATCTTTGTGTTCAGCCAAATGTTGAACTCCCGGAGGGGTACAAACCTCCCAATTTCGAGATGTTAGACGGTACAGGTGATCCCAGGGTCCATCTAAGAATGTGTTGTGATAAGCTGGTAGGAGTTGGAAGGGACGAGAAGATCCGCATGAAGTTGTTCATGAGGAGCCTGAAGGGCGATGCCCTATCTTGGTACATCAGCCAGGATTCAAAGAAATGGACAAGTTGGGTGAGCATGGCATCCAATTTTATGGACCGATTCAGGTTCAACACAGAGAACGCACCAGATGTGTTCTACATTCAGAATCTAAAGAAGAAACCCACAGAAACCTTTCGCGAGTATGCTACTCGTTGGAGGTCAGAAGCTGCTAAGGTCAGGCCAGCCTTAGAGGAAGAGCAGATGAACAGGTTTTTTGTCCGGGCTCAGGATCCGCAATACTATGAAAGGCTGATGCTGATAGAGGGTCGGAAATTCTCCGACATCATTAAGTTGGGGGAGAGGATCGAAGAAGGTATCAAGAATGGTATGGTCACTAATCTCGAAGCATTATAGACCACCAATAAAGCCTTACAGTCTGGTGGCACGGCAAAGAAAAGGGACGTGAATTCCGTAATGGCTGCGCAAAGAACCAAATACCAAACATATCCCTCAACTCCACTCACATATCAACCCTCCCCAAGTTACCAAGCACCCTCACCCACATACTAAATTCTACCACCCGCCTACCAATCACCTCCACCACCCACATATCAACCCACTTTACCAAGATATTCCCATCCCGCACCTGTGTACCAAGCATATAACTCCCAACCTTCTCATTACCCATCACCACCTACTCGCCAAAGGTTTTCTCGACCCAGACCAAATTTCGATCGTAGACCTCCCAAACAATATACTGCCATTGCTGAACCAATTGACCAACTATATAAAAGACTTAAAGCAGTCGGTTATGTTGCCCCTATCCCAGCCATAACTCCAGAAAATCCCTCCCAATGGGTCAACCCGAACAAAACCTGCGCATACCATTCCGGGATGAAAGGTCATACCATCGACGAGTGTCGCTCGTTGAAAGACAAGATTCAAACCTTGATTGACAATAAGGTCATTATAGCAAAGAAGACCGTTCCCAATGTTTGCAACAACCCTCTGCCTGACCACAAGGGTGGAGACATTCATATGATCGAGATTGAGGATGATTAGGACCCCAAAGGGTCAATCGGGTTGATTGCTGAAGGAGATGAGCCTAAGAATTCGACGGTCACCCTCAATCCCATTGTTGTTCAGATCCAGCCTTCTGAGGGCAATGAAATAAATGTGTATGTACCGCTCGAGTTCGAAGCGCCTCCTGCAAAGGCGCCGAGGCCAATTGAGGTTGAGTTTGGGATCCCAAAAGCACCTGCACCGTTTGAAGTTGTTGTGTTACCCCCGAGGATGCCTATTCCAGTTTCTATGACAGAAGTGATGCCATTCAATTCAAACATTATACCTTGGGATTACACAGCGAAAGCTAGGAGAAAAGGGAAGACGCATACTGGAGAAGCTATCGCCACACAGGGCATGACCAGAACAGGCAGGGTTTACACTCCAGAGCACCTAGCTGAGTCCAGTAAGCAAGCCCCGGGACGGACTACTAAAACTGGTCCCGATGATCTTTGGAGGAAAATACAAGCTAAGGAGTATTCGGTCGTTGAGCAGTTGAACAAAACACTAGCACAGATCTCCATCCTAGCTCTTCTACAAAGCTCTGACGCACACAAAAATGCCTTGATGAAGATATTGGGCGAAGCTTATGTGGCCAGCAACATAACTGGGGATGAAATGGAAAATATGGTAGGACAAATACTGGAAAGCCACAAAATTACCTTCCACAAAGATGAACTACCGCCGGAAGGACTGAGTCACAACAAGGCGTTGCATATCACCTTGCAATGCGAAGATTATTTCATCACCAGAATCTTGGTTGACGACGGATCCAGCCTTAACATTTGTCCACTAATAACTCTCAGGACATTGGGGAAAGGTTTGCACGAGATCAAAGACGGAGCAATCAATGTTAAAGCTTTTGATGGGTCCCAAAGATCCACCATTGGGGAAATTAGCCTATGCTTGCAGATGGGACCTACCTGGTTCGATGTGGACTTTCAAGTTATAGACGTCCCCGCATCCTACAATTTATTGCTAGGACGACCCTGGATCCACGCCGCTGGGGCTGTGGCATCAACCTTGCACCAAGCTGTAAAATTTGAATGGAATCATCAGGAAGTGATCATTCATGGCGACGGTAGCAACCCTATATATAGTCGCCAAACCATCTCGATGATCGAAGGCAGGAGACGAATAGGCGGAGAAACATACCACCACATCGAGCGAGTCAACGCTGTAGACAAGAATAAATGGTGGGATAACAAGATTGAAAGTATCCTGAATTGGTCTGGGTACGAACCTGGAAAGGGACTCGGCAAAAACCTCCAGGGAATCCCCAAACCCATCAAACTGAAGAAACATGGTACTATATTTGGTTTGGGGTATGAGTACACTTGGGAGGAGTTCAATCACTGGTCCCCACCATGGCGCGGCCCCTACTATCCACTGGAGCATCCGATACCTCACCTGGAGCAAACTTTCCAGCCGGCAGATACTATATATGGGTCGGAGGAAGATGAAGCATTGGCAGCTGTGAAGAATCTGTTCCTGGAGGATGATGATATGGATTGCAGTGTTATTTTCGAGGAGGAAGGCCCTTCTATACAAGCTGTGAACCGAGGGGAACGCCTCAGCAATTGGTCGGTCAGAACCACCAGGGCCCATAAAGCTTCGAGGTAGCAAGGCTAAACCAAAGCACCATGCATCACATTTTACTTTTTACTAGCTGATTTTATTTCCGTATTGTCTTTAATTTTGAAAAGAGCTCTGATATTCAAAACAATTATGAATCTAATCGAAGCATTTCAGTTTATTATATATCTCGATCTTATTATTTTCCTATCATTCACTTTATTTTACACAGCATTACTAATGAACCAACGATTGTGACTTGCAACGAGACAACGCAACAAACGAATACGGACTCAGAAGAGGATGATATACCGGAAGAGGTCGTTAGAGGAGTTGAGAATTTTGAAAATAGGCCTAAGTCTAACTTGGATGAAACTAAGGTCGTTAATCTGGGAGGTGCAGAGAATGTCAAAGAAACGCGCATCAGCGTTCACCTGCCACCATCAGAAAAGAAAGAGTACAAGGAGTTCCTAAAGGAATATGAAGACATATTCGCCTAGTCATATGATGATATGACTGGTCTCAGCACATCCATTGTAGCTCACAAATTGCCAACAGACCCGACATGCCCACCGGTAAAGCAAAAGCTCAGGAAATTCAAACCCGACATGAGTTTGAAAATCAAAGAAGAAGTTACCAAGCAAGTCAAAGCCAAGGTTCTCAGAGTGGTAGAGTATCCGACATGGTTAGCCAACATCGTGCCAGTACCAAAGAAAGATGGGAAGGTTAGAATCTGCGTCGACTACCGGGATCTCAACCGGGCCAGTCCCAAGGATGACTTCCCCTTGCCAAATATACACATCTTGATCGACAACTACGCCAAGCATGAGCTACAGTCGTTCGTCGATTGTTTTGTTGGATACCATCAGATATGGATGGATGAAGAAGATGCATAGAAAACTGCGTTCATCACGCCGTGGGGGATGTATTGCTACAGAATGATGCCGTTTGGATTGAAGAATACTGGGGCCACCTACATGAGAGCCATGACTACCATCTTTCATGACATGATACACAAGGAGATTGAGATATATGTGGATGACGCCATCATCAAATCCAAGGAAGCCAAAGGGAAATTCTCTCCCAATTGGCAGGGTCCGTACATGGTTCACCGGGTTCTGACGGGAGGAGCCCTTATTCTTGTAGAAATGGATGGAGAAGTCTGGCCGAAGCCAATCAATTCAGATGCAGTAAAACGTTACTATGTGTAATCCTCACATTTTTCTTATAGGATGTAGTTTGAACTACGCCTAACCTGATTCCCGTTTAAGAGGGGATACGTAGGCAACCCTATGGGTTCGATCACAATTTAATAAAAATTCCATTTTTCCCACTATTGGAACTTGGGCAGAATTTTGAGGAGGACCCTCAAAATTCCGAAGTTAATTTTAGTTCATGCATCGCCAGAAGCGCCAACCCAGTAAACTGGGGCAGAATTTTGAGGAGGACCCTCAAAATTCCGGAGAAAAGGGGTTGCAATGTCTTGAACCACGCCGCAGTCGTTGGTTCATCTAAAGAAAACTATTTTTGATTATATATTTACTAGAGCATGCATAACTATTATCCGAATTGCTATTGTTTAGCGACGCTACCCCAATAACACACAACGTTAAAGGCCCGGAGAAGACGAACTAACCTTTCCCCTTACAGAACTCACAATTTTTCTTTGGATGCAGGCACTCGACTCACAATATCGTCAGGTATATTTATGAATGCATACTTTCCCAAGAATGCAACTTCTCAGAATCATCACTTGCCCGCAATTGCTATCCATACACAATCTCCCCAGCAGTCATATTGTCGTAATCGACTATCAGCTAAGAGATCTTACTACTAATCACCCTTTTACATCCCTACATCGTATAAGGCTACCTTTCTGCCTTCCGAGGTTAAGGTCTACCTCCATCTGCATCGCATAAGGCTACCTTTATGCCTTTCGAGACTAAGCATTGTCTCCATCCGCATTTCCCTGCATTGCATAAGGCTACCTTTCTGCCTTCCGAGGTTAAGCTCTACCTCCATCCTGCATAAGGCTACTTATCTGCCTTTCGAGACTAAGCTCTGTCTCCATCTGCATTTTTGCATAAAGATACTTATCTGCCTTTCGAGGTTAAGCTCTACCTCCATCCCGTATAAGGCTACTTATCTGCCTTTCGAGACTAAGCTCTGTCTCCATCTGCATTTTTGCATAAGGCTACTTATCTGCCTTTCGAGGTTAAGCTCTACCTCCATTCTACATAAGGCTACTCATCTGCCTTACGAGACTAAGCATTGTCACCATCTTGCATGGCTCAAACATCGCCACTTTATTTTTCGAACGGCTGAAATATCGCCACCTGCATTTAAATTCTCGCTTTGGTTGAAAGATCGCCACCCTTTGCATTCATTTGGCTGAAAGATTGCCACCTTCTCATGGGCTGAAAGATCTCCAACTTATTCAAAGGCGTCATAGTTCGGAGGCACCATCGACATAGCCCGAGAACACCATTTCATGGCCTGCGAATCTTTACTTTTATGCTCTTCATGGCCCAGGACATCAAAGTCCGAGGACGTCATCCTAACCGTCCGAAGACAACATTCATGGTCCAACGGTAACTTGCATCATGTTTTAATTATGCACAATATACTCTGTTTTGCTCATTTGCAGGTACACCGGCTAGGAAATGGCCGTCTCAATAGGAGCGATCCCGTTCCGGTCCTCCGCAGCCTATTCGACTCCAAACACCTTTTCAAATCTAATCATTTCATCCGTCTTTTCGAATCTCCATCGACACACTCCGTCAATGGTTCCTGAACTACATATGGCCTGATTCCTATAAAACCAGGGATATGTAGGCAGCTCAGAAGCCAGGGCTCGGTCAAAACTCTTTTCAATCACCGATCCGGTCAAAATTGGCCATCTTGTCTTTACCCGATAACTCTTTCATCCTCCTCGGGTAAAGAGGGGCAGTTGTTGATACCCAATTTTTTCCTATATATTTTCAAAATGACATATATGTGCATATATAAGCACCCCAAAGGGTTTTGGCATTTTTAATGATTTTTAAATCAATTTATGGTCTATTTTTACATCATAAAATCCCAATATTTATTCCCAAAAAACTTGCCATTTTGGAAAATAATTTACTTTATTCTCATAATTACCTCAAATATAGTCGGCATGATTTTTTTCATATTTTTACAAATTCGTCTGGTATTTTAAAACTAAATTGCATGTAATTGCAATGCTAGCCTCTTTAAGATTTAATAGCATTTTTCTTAAATATAAATTGATCCCAATATTTTAAATTAAGGTTTACATATTATTTATTAACTCAGTACCTTTAATTTGCTTTTAAAACATTTTTACTATTTTTATTAAATAATAGGGGGAAAAACTGGCTATTTCAATTTTAGCCTCAATTCGTTTCAATTTTAACCACAATTCCATCTCAATCTCAGCCAACTTCAAGCCCAAATTGGACCAACCCAATTCAAATTTAACCCGACCCCTGACCCATTAACTAAACCGTCCGTTTGTATCTTCAGATCCTGGCCGTTGATCATTTTGATCAACGGCCCTCATCCCTTCTTTCCTTTTCAATTTCGAACGACCTAACCCTATCTCTCATTTCTCTTCGCCTGCCACCCTCAAACCCTCCCTTTCTCTCAAACGCTCTCTAACACTCAAAAAACCCTAGCTGTCTTCCTTGTCTTCTCCGACCAAATCTCACCGGAGTCCATGGCTTCTCAGGCTATGGACGGCCTATGCTCACCTCCCTTCACCCCCAAATCATGGTTGTTCGAGATTTTGAGGTTTGACCTCAACGATGCCCGTTCAGATCCTCCACAGATCTGAGGTCCTATGGCCTCTCCGACTCCGTTCCGACATGTTCGAGCCTTAAAAAAGACTCTACTAAACCCGATCATGACTCGTGAGACCTATGTAACTTAGGCTCTGATACCAACTTGTGACGACCCAAAAGTACCATGTCGTGATGGAGCCTATCGTGGAACTAGGCAAGCCGACTCTTTTACCAAAAACAGCCCGGCATTTCAATTTAAAGGTTACTTCAAGCTATTTAATTAATAAAACTTCATAAGATAAATCTGAATAACAAAGTGCGGAAAGAAAAGCCCGACATCGGGGTGTCACTAGTCATGAACATCTACTACAGTTTGTCCAAAAAAAAAACTAAGATTAATACAGTCTGGAAATATAACCAAAACAGCTATAGGAAGATAGGAGGGAGAAGAGAAGGGCTACGATCACCATACAGCTACCTTGCTAACTCCAATAGATCCGTCGGAGAAGAGCAGGGCTACGATCGTCATACAGCTACCTTTCTAACTCTAATAGATCAGTGACGGATGAAATCAACACTCGCTAGCACGTCCAGCAACCCCTAGATCTGCACACAAGGTGCAGAGAGTACTGTGAGTACGCCAACTCATTAAGTAATAACAGTAAATAAAAACTGAGCAGTAGTGACGAGCAATAAAACATATACAGTTCATATCATGAAATCTCAGTAGAATTCAGCAGGCTTCTAAAAATCATGGTTTGAATCAACTTAGCTAATTTAAATCCAATTTCAGACGTATAAAACATCATTCAATAGTTTTTCAAACAAAGTGATGAAATAGTGAGTAAAGATGATGACAACATAAATAGCCCCTCGAGCAGGACATGAATCATAAATAGCCCCTCGGGCAAACCTCACAGTCACTCACACAGACCCTCGGGCATACCTCACAATCACTCGTAAACAGCCCCTCAAGCACAACATGTACCAAGTACAGCCCCTCGGGAAAAACATCATATCACTTACTCAGGGTATCCCAGCTCACTGGGGCGTGCAGACTCCGGAGGGGCTCCTTCAGCCCAAGCGCTATAACAAGCCACCTCGTGGCATAAATCAATCAAGCCCTCGACCTCATATAATCATGAATTAATGACAACAAGTTGCGGCGCGCAACCCGATACCATAATATCCTCGCAAAAATAGGCCTTCGGCCTCACTCAGTCATAAACCTCTCAAGCCACTAGGGCTATTAGTAAAAATAGGGTGCTCAGCCCAAATTAACATTTTACATGCATCAAAATGGAGTAATAGAGACTGCGTTATGAAATCAATAAGTATAACATGACTAAGTATAGATTTTTAACCAAAAGCAATGAGAGGATAATAACAAAAAAGTCCCCTAAGGGTCCAAACCGCTCTAGCATAAGGCCCAAATATGGCATTCAACCCAATTTATAGAAATTCTTTCTAAAAAACATAAGTATCATGTAGTTTCAACCAAATACGCAACTTATAGTTGCTACGGGACGGATCAAGTCACAATCCCCAACGGTGCATGCACACACGCCTGTCACCTAGCATGTGCATCACCTCAAAATAGTAAAACGATACGAAATCCGGGGTTTCATACCCTCAGGACTAGATTTACAATCATTACTTACCTCAAACCGATCAAATCTCTACTCCGCGATGCCCTTGCCTCTAGAATCGGCCTCCAAATGCTCCAAATCCCAATGATTTTCTTGAAAATCTCCCAAAATTTGCCTCAAACCGAGCTCTCAAAGTCCAAGATGTGAAATAAAACCTTAAACCTCGCTTATATAGTGCTCTCTGAACTCCCATTCCACGGCCCACGTATTTCTCTCCACAGCCGCATAATCACTACCGCGGTCCGCGTAATTTCAATCGCGGTCGCAGACCCTTAGCCTCACCTTCCGTAGTCCACGTAAAATCAACCGCGGTCGCAAACCTGACCCCTTTCCTTTCCGCGATCCACGAACTTCCTATCGCGGCAACATTCTTCTACCGTGGTCCGCGAAATCCACACTGTGGCCACACTCCCAAATGATCCGAGACCTACAACTTTCCAACACCAGATATAAGATATTTCCAACTTCCAAGGCCAAATGGTGATCTGATTGCCACCCAGAACTCACCCAAGGCTCTCAGGACCTCGACTAAATATACCAACACACCCCATAACATCATCCTAAATAAGTCGAACCTTCGAATCACTTAAAACAACATCGAAACACCAAATTACCCTCGGATTCAAGCCTAAGAACTTCTAAACTTCCAAATCCACAAATGATGTCGAAACTTACCAAATCACCTCCGAATGACCTGAAATTTTACTCACATGTCACAAATGACACTACGAACCTCTCCAACTTTCGGAATTCCATTCCAACCCTGATATCAAAATTTCCATTGTCGGCCCAAAATCGTTGAATTTCCAACTGTCGTTAATTTAAGCCTAATTCTATCATGGACCTCCAAATTACATTCCAGACGTGCTCCTAAGTCCAAAATCACCTAACAGAGCAAACGGAACTATCAAAAATCCCATACGAGATTGTTTACACATATGTCAATATCTGGTTGACTTTCCCAACTTAAGCTTCTAAATAGGAGGCTAAGTGCCTCATTTCACTCCAAAATCACTCCGGACCCAAATCAACCAACACAATATGATAAACCACAGCTGAAGAACACAGAAGAAAGCAGAAATGGAGGAAACAGGGCTATAACTTATGAAATGATCGGTCGGGTCGTTACAAATACTACGACCAATGTCTGAAGTAATGGAATCTCTATAGTCTAAATAACAAAATAAATAACATAAATACTGTTGATATTAACATTAAAATTTAAAAACAACATTCTAACATTTGTTTTATGAAAACATTGAAAAGTAGGATCATTTGTTTCTTGTCAATAACAAATAAACCCGTCAGAAGACGAAAAATTAAAATACAAACCCTCTACAACAACTATTTTTTCTATATTTTTACTATTCCTTTTTGGGTCATAACGGATAAAACCCCAGTCACAGGGTTAATTTGTGTTTGCACAGTGTGAGAACTATGCTTAGATTAGGTAGGATTTATTTCAGAATGGAGACCCCCTCCCTATCAAGCCAAACAACTTTGTGATGAATTTTTATATGCTTCTTTAAACCTCCCCTCCCGCAGCTTTACTTTGAGAAGATCATCATTGTTGACAAATATTACAAATAGATTTTTCATTAGCCTTATCCAGAGTAAACCATTGCCAAAAAATTGATATTTTTTTCATTCAACTGGTTGTCTAGTAGGACGTAATGGACCACGAGCTCCAAGCTGGGATTGACGCTGACTTGGATATGCTAAGTTATCATTCTCTTCTCCTTCATCCTCACTCAAATTTTTATAATCACCATATTATGCTTGTAGTGCTTTGGGATCTAGTGATTGATAATCAACACTAACATCATGATATAAAGGTGTTTGATCTATGTTAGTGAAGTTATCAATATGATTAGGATTACTAGATTAGCATTAACCTTAGTCTATTTATTAAATACTTTTTTAAAATTAGTCTAGGAGCTAATTTTAGTAATAAATAATCAAGATAACAACAGTAGCAACATAATTATATTAAAAATAAATATGAAAATGAATAAAAGTTGGAAATAATGTACCAAAAGATGACGTAAACACCAATAATTGATGTGATGCAAGAAAATCGCTCAGATTAGTGTATAGTGCCAAGGAAGAAATATGTCCCCGTACAATTGATGTTGATGCTTGAAAAATTTGAGTTTTGGGTGAGAAATGAATAAATGAAATGAGGTATTTATAGTTTTAAAATAAATCTAAAATGTAATTTAATAAACTTAGGGGTTAAAAATATAAATTAGGGGATATGGGGTGTTGGTGTGATGACTCGGTCAGTCGTCTCATGAGTTACTGCTCTAATTCCCCCATTTCTGCTTCTTATTGATTTGTCTATCGGTTCTATGTGAGATCGGGTTGGTTGGCTCGGGTTCAGAAAGGATTTGGTAAGATTTGAGACACTTAGTCTCTTTTGAGGAAGCTTAAGTTGGAAAAGTCAACCGGATGTTGATTTATGTGTTAGAGGCCTCAGATGTGAGTTTCGATGGATCGGATAGCTTCGGGAGGTGATTTGGGACTTAGGAGCGTAATCGGAATGAAGTTTGGAGGTCCGAAGTAGATTTAGGCTTGAATTGGCGAAATTAGATTTTTGGCGTTTTCCGGTTGATAGGTGAAATTTTGATATAGGGGTCGGAATGGAATTTCGAGAGTTGCAGTAGTTCCGCCGTGTCATTTGGGATGTGTGTGCAAAATTTCAAGTCATTCGGACGTGGTTGGGTTGGAAACTTAGGCTTGAATCCGATGTGTTTTGGTTAATTCGATGTTGTTTGAGGTGTTTTGAAGGTTGGTATAAGATTGAATAAGGTTATAGGGTATGTTTGTGTTTTTGGTTGAGGTCTTGGGGCCTCGGGGTGATTTCAGATGGCTGACAGAGAAGTTTGGAATTTTGGTGAAGCTGCAGATTTGCTGCTTCTGTTGTTTCCGCACCTGCGGATTGGGGACCGCAGGTGCGACTCCGCATATGCAGACGATTGGTTGCAGAAGCGGAGATAGGGTGGAAAGGCGATGACCGCAGAAGTGGTTGGTGAACCTCACATGCGATGGCGCAGGTGCAGCTGGTGCATTGCAGATGCGATATTGGTAACTTAAGTGAAAACCGCAGAAGCGGTTTGTTGACCGCAAATGCGGTACCGCAGAAGCGGGAATGTGGCCGCAGATGCGAAATCCCTGGGCCAGAACATATAAATTGTTTCCTTCGCGATTTTTGAGCTATTCCACTATTTCTAAGTCGGGTTTGGAGTTTTTTGGACGATTTTGAAGAAGGATTTCAAAGGAACTACATTGAGGTAAGGATTTTGGACCTAAAACTCGTTCCTACGGTATTATTTCATGGATTAGAGTTATAGTTAATGGAATTTAAGGATTAAAATTGGGGAAACTAGGGCTTGGTATTGGAGACCTAGACTTGAGTATTTGAGGGACCAATTGTGGTCGGATTTTGGCACTTTTGATATGTATGAACTCATGGGGAGATGAGGAATCTATTGATGTGAATTTTATCGAATTTCGAAACGTGGGTCTGGGGATCAGGTTTTGGTAATTTCGGGATTTAAGTTTTAAATTGATTATTTTTGCTTGGGCTTCGTTCCCTTAGCATATTTTGTCGTCGTGATTCTGATTTTGGATAGATTCGACATGAGTGGAGGCCGATTCGAGGGGAAAAGGCGTCGCGGGCTAGAGTTTGGACCAGATTGAGGTGAGTAATGATTGTAAATGATGTGCTGAGGGAACGAAACCCCGGATTGCATATCATTGTGCTATATTGAGGTGACGCACATGCTTGATGACGAGCGTGGAGTCGTGCACTGTTGGGGATTGTGACTTAGTCCATCCCGAATGACTATTTTACCGCGTATTTGACTGAAATCTATTAGTGAAAATCATGTTTTGGGCTGAAATCCATATTTGGGCCACGTTCCAACTATTTGAACCCTTAGGGAATTTTTATTGATATTTCCTCATTGTTTTGACTTTATACTTGAACTCAGTCATGCTATATTCCACTGTTTTCATATCTCAGTCATGTTTACTCTGTTTTAACACTTAAATGATCTTTTAAATGATATCTTGGGCCAAGAATCATGTTTTACTATTGCCCGAGCGGCTTGTAAGGATTTTGGATGAGTAGGGTCGAAGGCCTATTTGTGAGGAAACACTGATTATGATTATAAGGCCGAGGGCCTGAGATATGTACGCCACTAGGTGTCTTGTTGATATGAGGCTGAGAGCCTAGTGATGATGTCATGAGATGGCTTGATATTTCGCTTAGGTCGTAAGTGGTCCCTCCAGGAGTCTGCACACCCCCAGTGAGCGCAGGTACCCATTGTGATGTGAGATATAGCATGAGGGGCTGGTATTATTCTGAGATATTGTCCGAGGGGCAGATTTGTTGACTTTGTGCCTGAGGGGCGAACCTTTATGTGCTTATCTTCATTATTGCCTGTCATTTACCTGCTTAATTGTTTAAAAAAGCCTTTTATGAAGTTTTAAACTAAACTCAGTAATTTTGCACATCTTTACTACTTCACTGTTTTACTGGCTTTTATTGCTTCATAATAGCCTGTAATGTGCCTTACGTGATTTCTTACTTTCAGTTTTTATTATGATTATTACTCACTGAGTTGGAGTACTCACTTTACTCCCTGCACCCCGTGCGCAGATTCAGGCGTTGCTGATCCTGCTAGCGCGAGTTGAGAGCTCCTGGCAGACTTCGGAGTTCACGAGGTGGCTGCTTGGCATCCGCAGTCCCGTGCTTTTCCCCCTTTATATCATTTCTTTTCCCTTATTAGTGGCTTTGTAATAGCTTTGTAGACTTTTCAGACTTGTGTTAGAATTGGTAGATGCTCGTGACTAGTGACACCTTGGTATCCGGCTGTGTTGGGTTGTATTCCGCAAATAGTTTGTATTGTCACTACTTACTTTTGGATTTATATCATATTTAAGATTAAACGCTTATTGTTTAATTGCTTAAAATGGAATTGGAAATGTGTCGGCTGGCCTTGTCTTCACAAGAGGTGCCATCACGATCGGGTTCGGGTTTAGGGTCGTGACAAGTTGGTATTAGAGCCTAGGTTAAATAGGTCTCACGAGTCATGAGAAGGTTTAGTAGAGTCTCGCGGATCGGTATGGATATGTTTGTATTTATCCTCGAGAGGCTACATAACCTTTAGGAAAACCTTCATAGTCTTGAAATTCTTGTCGTGCGAATTTGTTGATCTGAGTACTAAACTTCTGTTATTCTATTCTCTCACAGATGGTGAGGACACATGCTACCGGTCAGGATGGATGACCACCAGTACCACCAGTTGTGACCACTAGAGGCCGAGAACGCGGTCGTGGTCACGGTAGGGGCAGAGGTGTGGCCCGCACAGCATCTAGGGTAGCCTACAGACCCACCAGCCACCCCAATTCAGGATCAGGTCCCAGTTGTGGACGCACCAGCAGCACCAGCTCACGCACCAGCTGTGCCCATTGTGATTCCAGGTCTATAGGAGGCCTTGGCTCAAATTCTATCAGTTTGCACTGGCCTAGGTCAGGCGATTTCAATCACTATAGCCGCAGCTACTTCTCAGGCCGAGGGGAGGCAATCAAACTCCCACTGCTCGCACACCTGAGCAGGTCGTGCAGGGACTTCAGACACCGGGGGCACATCTAGCCTAGCCAGTTGCAGCTACTCAGGACTATGTAGTTCCTGCCATGTTAGAGGACAAGCAACGTAGGTTGGAGAGGTTTGGTAGACTTCAGCCTCCGACCTTCAATGGTGTAGAGGGCGAGGATGCCCAGGATTTCTTAGATAAGTGTCAGAGGATGCTTTTGTACAGCGGGTATTCTGGAGACCAGCCGTGTCGCTTTCACTACATATCAGTTTTCGGGAGGTGCCTTCACTTGGTAGGAGACTTTTGAGAGGCGTAGGCCTGTTGGTGTAGCACCCCTTACTTGGCAGCAGTTCTCCATTCTCTTTCTAGAGAAGTATGTGCCGCAGTTTCGCAGAGAGGAGCTGCGCAGGTAGTTTGAGTGGTTGCGTCAGGGAGAGATGACGGTGATGCAGTATAAGATGAGGTTCTCCGAGTTAGCTCGTCATGCTATTTGGTTGTTTCCGACAGATAGAGAGAGGATTATGAGGTTTGTTGATGGCCTCACTTATCAGCTTCGTATTCTCATGACTAGTGAGAGGGTGATTGGTGCTACCTTTGAGGAGGTTGTAGACATTGCTCAAGAGATTGAGTCTGTTCGTCGCCAGGAGAGGGAGGAGAGAGAGGCTAAGAGGCCTCAAGGATCTGGTAGTTATAGTGGTGCTCCTTCAAGAGGTCAGTTTCAGCACGGTAGAGGCCTTCCATTCAAGCATGCTCAGCCAGCTCGCGTAGGTTATTGTGGGCGTCATCGGGTCATAGTTCTCATAGTTCTCATCAAGGCCAGTCATCACTTAGTGCCCTTCTAGCTCAGAGTTCGTCCCGTGCTCCATCAGTTCAGGGCTCTTCTATGCCAAGTGCATCTGCTAGTCACTCCGGTGCGAGGGGTTCCCTTCAATCCTCTTCTTCAGCACCTGGGAGTTGCTATGAGTGTGGAGAGATGGGTCATATGTAGAGGCAGTGTCCTCGCCGTCTTTCGGGTTCATCTCAGCAGAGGGGTCAGTCATTGGCTTCAGCGCCAGTTACTTTATCACCAACCGCCCAGCCAGCTAGGGGTCGCCCTAGAGGGGGAGGTCGATCAGGTGGCGGTCAGGCCCGTTTCTATGCACTTCCAGCTAGACCCGATGCTATTGCTTCTGATGCTGTTATCACAAGTATTGTTTCAGTCTGCCACAGAGATGCCTCTATATTATTTGATAGCGGTTCCACCTTTTCTTATGTGTCATCTTACTTTTCTCGTTATTTAGGTATGCCCCGTGAGTTTCTTGCTTCACCTGTTCATGTATCTACCCCGGTGGACGATACTGTTATTATATACCGTATGTACCGGTCGTGTGTGGTGACTATTGGGGGTCTGGAGACTCGAATGGATCTTTTATTATTATGTATGGTGGATTTCGATGTCATTTTGGGCATGGATTGTTATCTCTGTGTCGTGCTATTCTGGATTGTCATGCTAAGATAGTCACATTGGCTATACCGGGTGTGCCACAGATTGAGTGGCGAGGTTTGACTGATTATGTTCCCAGTAGAGTAATCTCATTCTTGAAAGCCCAGCATATGGTTGGGAAGGGTTGTCTTTCATATCTAACCTTTGTGAGGGATGTCAGTACAGAGACTCCCAATATTGATTCTATTACAGTTGTGAGGGATTTTCCCGATATGTTTCCTATAGACCTGTTGGGCATGCCACCGGACAGGGATATTCACTTTGGTATTGACCTGGTGCCGAGCACTTAGCCCATTTCTATTCCGCCGTATCATATGGCACTAGCGGAGTTGAAGTATTTAAAGGAGCAGCTTCAGGAACTCCTTAAAAAGGGGTTCATTCGGCCTAGTGTGTCACCTTGGGGTGCGACAGTTCTATTTGTGAAGAAGAAGGATGGCACTATGAGGATGTACATTGATTATATGCAATTGAATAAAGTAACAGTTAAGAACAAGTATCCTTTGCCTCGCATTGATGATTTATTCGACCAGCTTCAGGGAGCGAGAGTGTTCTCCAAGATTGATCTCCATTCGGGTTATCACCAGTTAAAGATCAGGGACTCGGATATTCTTAAGATAGCTTTCAGGACCCGATATGGTCCTTATGAGTTCTTGGTGATGTCTTTTGGGCTGACCAATGCCTCAGCAATGTTCATGCATTTGATGAACAACGTGTTCCAGCCTTATCTCGACTCATTTGTCATAGGCTTCATTGATGATATTTTGGTGTATTCGTGTAGTCAGGAGGAGCACGTGGAGCATTTGAGAGTTGTGTTGCAGAGATTGAGGGAGGAGAAGATTTATGCAAAATTCACCAAGTGTGAGTTTTGGCTGGGTTCAGTGGCTTTCTTGGGGCACGTGGTGTCCAGCGAGGGTATTTAGGTTTATCCGAAGAAGATAGAAGTGGTTCAAAGTTGGCCCAGACCTTCATCAGCCATAAAGATTTGCAGCTTTCTTGGTTTGGCGGGTTATTATCATCGGTTTGTTCAGGGATTTTCATCTATCGCATCGCCCTTGACCAAGTTGACTCAGAAAGGTGATTCATTTGTATGGTCGGATGAGTGTGAAGAGAGCTTTCAGAAGCTCAAGACATCATTGACTACAGCTCTAGTATTAGTTTTGCCATCAACTTCAGGTTCATATACCGTGTATTGTGATGCTTCGAGAGTTGGTATTGGTTGTGTATTGATGTAGAAGGGTAGAGTTATCGCTTAAGCTTCTCGTTAGTTGAAGCCCCATGAGAAGAACTACCCCATTCATGATTTGGAGTTGGCTACCAAAGTTCATGTGTTGAAGATTTGGAGGCATTACTTGTATGGTGTGTCGTGTGAGGTGTTTACCGATTATCGTAGCCTCCGGCACTTGTTCAAGCAGAAGGATCTTAATTTGAGGCATCGGAGGTGGTTGGAGTTGCTAAAGGATTATGATATCACTATATTGTACCATTCGGGAAAGGCCAATGTAGTGGCCGATGCTTTGAGCCGAAAGGCGGTGAGTATAGGGAGTTTGGAATATATTCCAGTTGGGGAGGGACCTCTTGCAATTGATGTTCAGGCCTTGGCCAATCGGTTCGTGAGGTTAGATATTTCGGAGCCCAGTCGAGTATTAGTTTGTGTGGTTTCTCGGTCTTCCTTATATGATCGCATCAGAGAGCGCCAGTATGACGATCCACACTTGCTTGTCCTTAAGGATAGAGTTCAGCATGATGATACCAGAGATGTGACTATTGGTGATGATGGGGTGTAGAGGATGCAGGGTCGGGTATGTGTGCCCAATGTAGATGAGCTTCGGGAGTTGATTCTGGAGGAGGCCCATAGTTCGCGGTATTCCATTCATCTGGGTGCCATGAAAATGTATCGGGATTTGAGGCAACATTATTGGTGGAGAAGAATGAAGAAAGACATTGTGGGATTTGTGGCTCGGTGTCTCAATTGTCAACATGTGAAATATGAGCATTAGAGACCGGGTAGCTTGCTTCAGCGGATGGATATTCTAGAGTGGAAGTGGGAGTGGATCACTATGGACTTTGTAGTTGGACTCCCATAGACTTTGAAGAAGTTCGATGCTATTTAGGTGATGGTGGATCGGCTGACCACGTCTGCGCACTTCATTCCTGTGTGTACTACCTATTCTTCAAAGCGGTTGGCAGAGATCTATATCCGGGAGATTGTTCGTTTGCATGGTGTCCCAGTTTCCATCATTTTAGATAGGGGCACTCAGTTTACTTCGCAGTTTTGGAGGTCTGTGCAGCGAGATTTGGGTACTCAGGTTGAGTTGAGCACAGCTTTTCACCCTCAGACAGACGGAAGTCCGAGCGCACTATTTAGATATTGGAGGACATGTTGTGCGCTTGTGTCATTGATTTCGGAGGGTCATGGGATCAGTTTCTACCGCTTGCAAAGTTTGCTTATAACAACAGCTACTAGTCGAGTATTTAGATGGCTCCATATGAGGCTTTGTAGGGGAGGCGGTGTAGATCTCCAGCTGGTTGGTTCGAGCCGGGTGAGGCTAGGCTATTGGGGACAGACTTGGTTCAGGATGCCTTAGACAAGGTGAAGGTGATTCAGGAGAGGTTTCGTACAGTGTAGTCGAGACAAAAGAGTTATGCTTACAGGAAGGTTCAGGATGTGTCCTACATGGTTTATGAGAAGGTTCTTTTGAAGGTTTCACCCATGAAGGGTGTTATAAGGTTAGGAAAGAAAGGTAAATTGAGTCATCGGTTCATTGGACCTTTTGAGGTGCTTCGGAGGATTAGGGAAGTGGCTTATGAGCTTGCTTTGCCACCCAAATTGTCGAGTGTGCATCCTGTATTTCATGTTTCTATGCTCCGAAAGCATATTGGGGATTTGTCTCATGTTCTGGATTTCAGTATGGTTTAGTGGGATGGTAATTTGACTTATGATGTGGAGCCAGCAGCTATTTTGGAGCGTCAGGTTCGAAAGTTGAGATCAAAGGATATAGCTTCAGTGAAAGTGCAGTGGAGAGGTCGGCCCGTGGAGGAGGATACTTGGGAGACTAAGCGGGAGATGCGGAACAGATATCCTCACCTGTTTGAGGCTTCAGGTATGTTTCTTGACTCATTCGAGGACGAACGTTTGTTTAAGTTGGGGAGGATGTGATGACCCGGCCAGTCGTCTCATGAGTTACCGCTCTGATTCCCCCATTTCTGCTTCTTATTGCTTTATCTATCAGTTCTATATGTGATCGGGTTAGTTGGCTTGGGTTCGGAAAGGATTTGGTAAGGATTGAGACACTTAGTCTCTTTTGAGGAAGCTTAAGTTGGAAAAGTCAACCGGATGTTGACTTATGTATTAGAGGGCTCGAATGTGAGTTCTAATGGTTCGGATTGCTTCGGGAGGTTATTTGGGACTTAGGAGTGTGATAGGAATGAAGTTTGGAGGTCCGGAGTAGATTTAGGCTTGAATTGGCGAAATTAGATTTTTGGCATTTTCCGGTTGATAGGTGAGATTTTGATATAGGGGTCAGAATGGAATTCCGAGAGTTGCAGTAGTTCCGTTGTGTCATTTGGGATGTGTGTGAAAAATCACAGGTCATTCGAACATGGGTTGGTTGGGTGTTTGATCAAAAGCGGAATTTGGAAGATTTTGGAAACTTAGGCTTGAATCCGATGTGTTTTGGTTGATTCGATGTTGTTTGAGATGTTTTGAAGGTTGGTATAAGTTTGAATAAGGTTATAGGGTATGTTTGTGTTTTTGGTTGAGGTCTCAGTGGCCTCGGGGTGATTTCAGATGGTTGACGGAGAAGTTTGGAATTTTGGTGAAGCTGCAGATTTGCTGCTTCTACTGTTTCCGCACCTGCAGATTGGGGACCGCATGTGCGACGCCGCATATGCAGACGATTGGTCGCAGAAGCGGAGATAGGCTGGAAAGGCTGTGACCGAAGAAGCAGTTGGTGAACCGCACCTGCGATAGCACATGTGCAACTGGTGCATCGTAGATGCGATATTGATAACTTAAGCGAAAATCACAGAAGCGGTTCGTTGATCGCAAATACGGTACCGCAGAAGCGAGAATGTGGCCGCAGATGCGAAATCCCTTGGCCAGAACATATAAATTGTTTCCTTCGCGATTTTTGAGCTATTCCACCATTTCTAAGTAGGCTTTGGAGCTTTTTGGACGATTTTGAAGAAGAATTTCAAGGGAACTTCATTGAGGTAAAGATTTTGGACCTAAAACTCATTTCTATGGTATTATTTCACGGATTAGAGCTATAGTTAATGGAATTTAAGAGTTAAAATTGGGGAAACTAGGGCTTGGTATTGGAGACCTAGACTTGAGAATTTGAGGGACCATTTGTGGTCAGATTTTGGCACTTTTGATATGTATGAACTCGTGGGGAGATGAGAAATCTATTAATGTGAATTTTATCGAATTCCGAGACGTGGGCTCAGGGGTCGGGTTTTGGTAATTTCGGGATTTAAGTTGTAAATTGATTATTTTCGCTTGGGCTTCGTTCCCTTAGCATATTTTGAAGTCGTGATTCTGATTTTGGATAGACTCGACGCGAGTGGAGGCCGATTCGAAGGGAAAAGGCGTCGCAGGCTAGAGTTTGGACCGGGTTGAGGTGAGTTATGATCGTAAATGATGTCCTGAGGGTATGAAACCCCAGATTGCATATCGTTGTGCTATATTGAGGTGACGCACACGCTTGATGAGCGTGGAGTCGTACACTATTGGGTATTGTGACTTAGTCCGTCCTGAATGACTATTTTACTGTGTATTTGACTGAAATCTATTTGTGAACATCATGTTTTGGGCTGAAAGCCATATTTGGGCCTCGTACCAACTATTTGAACCCTTAGGGGATTTTTATTGATATTTCCTCACTATTTTGACTTTATACTTGAACTCAGTCATGCTATATTCCACTGTTTTCATATCTCAGCCATGTTTACTCTATTTTAACACTTAAATGATCTTTTAAATGATATTTTGGGCTAAGAATCATGTTTTACTATTGCCCGAGAGGCTTGTGAGGATTTTGACTGAGTATGGCCGATGGCCTATTTGTGAGGAAACACTGATTATGATTATGAGGCTGAGGGCCTGAAATATGTACGTCACGATGTGGCTTGTTGATATGAGGCTGAGAGCCTAGTGATGATGCCACGAGATGGCTTGATATTGCGCTTGGGCCGTAAGGGGCCCCTCCAAGAGTCTGCACACCCTCAGTGAGCACGGGTACCCATTGTGATGTGAGATATAGCCTGAGGGGCTGGTATTGTTCTAAGATATTACCTGAGGGCGGATTTGTTGACATTGTGCCCGAGGGGCGAACATTTATGTGCTTATCTTCCTTATTGCCTGTCATTTACCTGCTTAATTGTTAAAAAAAGCCTTCTATGAAGTTTTAAACTGAACTCAG
Source organism: Nicotiana tabacum (assembly GCF_000715075.1). NCBI lineage: Eukaryota > Viridiplantae > Streptophyta > Magnoliopsida > Solanales > Solanaceae > Nicotiana > Nicotiana tabacum. Next base: position 20,367,835 of record NC_134084.1, on the reverse strand, counting down.
TAATTTTGCACATCTTTACTGCTTTACTGTTTTACCGGCTTTTACTGCTTCATGATAGCCTGTAATGTGCCTTACGTGATTTCTTGCTTTCAGTTTTTATTTATGATTATTACTCACTGAGTTGGAGTACTCACTTTACTCCATGCACCCCGTGTGCAGATTCAGGCGTTGTTGATCCTGCTAGCGCAAGTTGAGAGCTCCCGGTAGACTTTGGAGTTCACGAGGTAGCTGCTTGGCGTCCGCAGTCCCGTGCTTCTCCCCTTTTATCTCATTTATTTTCCCTTATTAATGGCTTTGTAATAGCTTTGTAGACTTTTCAGACTTGTGTTAGAATTGGTAGATGCCCGTAACTAGTGACACCCCGATATCGGGCTGTGTTGGGTTGTATTCCGCAAATTATTTGTATTGTCACTGCTTACTTTTGGATTTATGTCATGTTTAAGACTAAACGCTTATTTTTTAATTGCTAAAACGGAATTGGAAATGTATCGGCTGGCCTTGTCTTCACGAGAGGCGTCATCATGACCGGGTCTGGGTTTAGGGTCGTGACAGTTGGAGTGGGAATGGAGGGGTAGGAAGGCAAAAAATAGCCGTCTTTGGGTGTTACCAACAGCTATTTTAAAATATTGGCTAACGATAAAAAACGACTACATAAAAGAACAAAAAAAAACCTTAAGGGCACCAGATCAATACTATTTGGTACCTTGGCGGTACCAGATCAATACTGTTTGGTACCTTGGCGGTACCAGATCAGTACTGGTTTGGTACCTTAGCGGTACCAGCCGGGTCGATTTTAAGAGAACTTTATTCGGTTTCCTCCCCGTGTCCCCTTAGCCCCAATTCCTTACCCTCCCAACCAAACCGGGATGGACCGGTACCAGTACTGATGCGGACTGGTTTCGGGTAATACCCGCTTAGATAGCCCTACTTCCTCCCCTTAGAGAATGAAAAATTACTAGTTTCTGAACACGTGCATTGCAAGTGTATTCCAAATTATTTTTTATACGATTTTAAATAATCACATGAGATTATTGAAACATGCAAAGGAATTTTTATACCTGATAAAATTAAACAATTAGTCACTAATATTTAGTAAACTTCTATAAATAAGATAGAATAAGATTAATCTTCCAATTGAGAAAATACAGAGAAAATAAGGGTAAAAGGTATACAGAAAAGGGAGAAAAGACAAGTACATTCCTGGTCTAGGTGAGTTAGCACGTCACCGCTCTATAGATCAAGGCTATATATATACAAGATAATGAAGCTCTTAATACCAATATACTCTAAATAACATTTGAGGTACATCTTCTCTACAAAAACTTCTTTTGGCGCCAAAGGATATTGTCAACTAATCAAGCTTGTAAATTTGTTAAGAAAATAATGGCATAAATATTTTTTGGGTAGTTGTTCGCTCCCTTCTTGTTTAAATGTGTTCATAAGAATTATATGTGCTTTGCGTTCATTAACGAACCAAAATATGACTAAATGATTAGTGTTATAATTTTTATAGAATGAAATTGATCTTTACTAATCAATCACCTTTTCATTACTCTACCATATATCTTCATGACTCGTAAAATCACACATAAAACTTTTTGACAAAAATAATCTATAAAAAAAGAAATCAGCATTTGAGTAATAAAATAGAAGAAATTTAATACTAATGTAAAACATAAAAAAGAACCGGTAATGAATCATTTGGATATAAATGTTAGCCTTAATTTTTCTAGTTAAGTTCTAATGTACGAATGTTTCTTTTTATTTTCAAAAATATAAAAGAAAAGTACAATAAGAAAAAGAAGAGAACGGGGAAAAAAAAATAGAAATCAAGAAATGGATATCCTCTTTGACGGAATCCAATTGAAGGTTTCAATTTTTCTTTTTCTCTTTTTTATCCTTTTTTCTCTCTTTGTTTATTGGATTATGACTCCTTCCTTTTTTTGTTTATTTGTTATTATTTATTTTAGTCGGTATCCTACCATTCTTTTTGCCTACTTCTTCTCAAATAGGAAAACATAAATCCCTCCCCTTTCTCCTCGTAACCTACCATAAAATCTCAAAATGTATGCTTTTTTCATTACCATTCAGTCTCATTTCTCCCTCCGATAAATTCAAAGAGCACATTAAGGAAAACGAAAGATCTGACATATACTTACAAAGAGAATCATCATTTGCTTCCATTAAAAAAATCGTCTTGAGTGCTACATGTACAAAATGAACAAAAAATTCGTACATTATGTTCTGATTAAGAAGTTGGTAAATGCAGTCTTCGCCTTCTAAATGCTACCGTTGTCATCTTCTCCGTATTTTGTGTTGCTTTTCATCTTCGACGAGACTTAACAAAGAAGAGATATAATAGTAGAGTTTTTTTTTTCACCTCTATTTCATATCATAGCTTCTTCTCATCTTTAATGATGTAAAAATGCGATATGACCCTTGAATTTGCTTCTGATAAATTTTGTTGCCAACTCATTCGTTCACATGACACAATTTCAGTATGTTTAGCCTTCTAATATAGTTAATGTTAGAACCCAAGATAAATGTGCAATAAATAATATTAAAGAATTTTCGTATAAATTGCCGGGTTAATTTTTCAAATTTTATATATATATATATATATATATATATATATATGTGGTGTATTCAGAACCTACTGCTCCAATTAAAAGTTAAATTACCTAAATACCCTTCTAAAAATTTTCCCTAACTTAAAAGTTAAATTACCTAAATACCCTTCTAAATAATTTAATTATTATTTTTATTTTGAAAAAAAAAAGAAAAAAATGGCGTGCAAAACACCCCAAACCGAATGGATGTGCCCTTTGATATTTATTAACTGGTGCAATATTAATCCTTTGATATTTACTTTTATATCCCTCTTATCTAAAAGACCTATTTTTATTATAAGCAAAAAAAAATAAAAAATAAAAATAAAAATGCCTACGAAGAGTCCTAAGCCAAAGTCACCAAACGTCACGAAGAGTCCAAGCGAACCTTCACCAAACGATACATTCCCTTCTTTGTGTTTTCCTGTTCATTTGTTCATTAATCTTATGTTAAATAAAGACACTCCTTTATATCCTTCCACAAAGTCAAAATGTCATTAAACTTTAAATTTTCATTTCTCTTGAATCAAGCAATTTGTCTTCTTAAAAATCTAATTATCCTATACTTGATTTAAAAGTAAATTTGCGCTCTGAGGCCTTAAAAACCTCTTTCGGCATCACCTCGATTTGCGTGTGTAGTCCGGGCACGTAGCCGGAAAGCTATTATGTGAAAATCTGTGAAAAATAATGAATTTTGACTTTAAAATGGATTTAAGTTGACTTCGTTCAATATTTTGTGTAAACGGACCCGGACCCATAATTTGACGGTCCCGGAGGGTCCGTAGGAAAATATGGGACTTGGGCGTATGCCCGGAATCGAATTCCGAGGTCCCAAGCCCGAAAAATGAATTTTTTAAAGAAAATTATTTTCGGAAATTATTTATGAGTTTTGGAAATGAAATGAGTTTAAAACTTGTTGGTATCGGGCCCGTATTTTGATTCTGACGCCCGGTACAGGTCTTATATATGATTTAAGATAAGTCTATGAAATTTGGTAAGAAACAGAATTGAAATGACGTGAATCGGATCGTTTTTGAGAAAATTGAAAAATTTGAAGTTCTTAAGAAATTTCATGATTTTGATGCTAAATTCAAAGTTATTGATGTTATTTTAGTGATTTGAATGCACGAGCGAGTCCATATGATGTTTTTAGGTTGTGTGCATATTTGGTTTGGAGCCCCGAGAGCTCGGGTGAGTTTTGGATAGGCCACGGGGTGGATTTTGGACTTGAGGAATTGCAGAATTTCAACTGTTGCATTGCAGGCCTGTAGACTTCGCATTTGTGAAGCTTGGCTCGCAAATGCGAAGGCTATGTCGCAAATGCGAACAATAGCCCAAGCCAGCTTACCTCACAAATGCGAGGGATTGATCGCAAATGCGGTCCCCCAGTTTTTAGCCATACGTCGCAAATGCAACACATTTGTTCGCAATTCCCACTTCGCAAATGCGAAAACTGCTTCGCAAATGCGAACTTAGCAGAAGTCTGGGTCGCAATTACGATATCTGCAACCTACAATTTTATAACTTAGCCGAAAATCTTTTATTTTTCACACTCCTTCAAAACCAAAACACTCTTGGGCGATTTTTCAAACACAACTCTTGTTCCAAATCGATTGTAAGTCAATTTTAACTCGTTTTTCTTCAATCATTAATATCTTTTCACATAATTTCAACTCAAAATCAATGATTTTCATGGGAAAATTGGGTGTTTTGGGTAGAACCTAAGTTTTTCAAAAATTGGGGATTAGACCTCGATTTGAGGTCCGATTTCAAAATAAATTATATATATGGGTTCGTGGGGGAATGGGTAATCGGGTGTTAGTTCGAACCTCGGGTTTTGACTATGTGGGCTCGAGGGAGATTTTTGACTTTTTGGGTAAAACTTTAGAAAACTCATTTTCATGCATTATAATTGATTCATTTAGCATTTATTGATGTAATTAAGTAACTTGTTACTAGATACAAGCGAATTGGTGATAGAATCAAGAGGTAAAGCGATAGTAGAGGCTTGAATTGTATTTGTGGCATCGAGGTAAGTGATTGGTCTAACCTTAGCTTGAGGGATTAGGAGTTGAGTCCTATTTTCTACATGTTACTTGTTGAGTACGACGTATAGGCATGGTGACGAGTATCTATACGTTGGTGTCAAGCATGACCGTGAGTCGTAAATTGAAATTGTTGCATTCTGGATAAATACTACGAATGCCTAAGTTGTTGATTCTCTGAGTTGAACAAGGATTATGATTATCCTCGTGGAAATTACTTATGATCGAGTATTGGTGTTAGTTGAGGTAGTTAGATGTTGGAACAAGTTTGGTTATAGCTGATTTTTCCTTGCCGGGACGTAATTACTTATATCGTTGATTCCCTTGCCGGGATAGTGTTGTTTCTTTATTGATCCCTTGCCGGGACTCTTGTTGTGATTGGTGTTGAACTGTATATGTGAATCGGGTTGCACGCCGCAATAATATTATATTTGGATCGGGTTGCACGCCGTAACAATATTATATTTGGATCGGGTTGCACGCCGCAACAATAATATAATGGGATCGGGTTGCACGCCGCAACGGTGATAAATGATATGGATCAGGTGGCACGCCGCAATAGAGTTATTATGTTTTAGGATCGGGTTGCACGCCGCAACAATTGATAATACGAAGTGCTCATAGATTGGTTATGAGTTCCTTATTATTTTGCTGTAAATTCTAAATTGTTCTTATGTTTTTCTCTTAAATTACTGTTGGTATTGATATTTCCCCCAGCATGTACCCCCTCCCATCTTTACTTGTTTATTCTTGTTTTATTTTCTGCTGCATATTATATAATTGCACAGGTTTATTTGGTAGTTTGGTCCTAGCCTCGTCACTACTTCGTCGGGGTTAGGCCAGGCACATACCAGCACATGGGGTTGGTTGTGTTGATACTACACTCTGCACTATGTGCAGATCCCGGAGCGGCAGCTTTTGGGTCGTAGCATTGGGTGGTTGCCTTCAGTCCAGCTAGAGATCCCGAGGTAGTCATACAGGCGTCCGCAGACCTGGCGTTCTCTTATATCTTTATATGTATTCTGGTTTCATTTGCTTCCGAGACAGATTGTACTTTTCTTTCAGACATTTATATGTAGTAATTAGTATACAGTCCGTGATATTGTGACACCGGATTCTGGGTAGAGATGTATGTTGTCATTGTAGTACTGGTTATGGTTAATTTATCAGATTAAGTCTTCCGCTTGTATTTCTTTATCGTTAACATGGCATTGTTAATCACATGTTAGTTTAAATTGTTGAAAAGAGCTAGTAAATAATTTAGTGATCCTATAATACGCAGCTTGCCTAGCTTTCACGAGTAGGCGTCATCGCGACTCCCGATGGTGGAAAATTCGGATCGTGACATAATATAAAAAAATCTAATGCATACCAAAAAATGCCAACGTTTCATACACCTGTTTTGAAATTGCTAACGTCTACAAACAGCCCAAGCGTCACCTATTTTTCATATGGTGCATGCTTGGGTTTCTCTGTTCATGTCTCTATTACGAGGGAAAGATTGTCATTGAACTTTTTGGTATGTTCGTCCCTATCCTTTCTGCCAAAGAGATTCTCTAAATGAAATTAAAGACAAATTATTTCTTAGTTAAGGTGCGTTCATTCTTTGAATTATTGTTTCTGCAATTCTTTCTGACTCAAAATAATGGATATGTTTTGATCTGCTCAATTTGTGTATGTTATTTGTACATAATTTTATTTTTATAGTCCGAATATTGCTCTGTGCTTTAGTTACTTAGTTTACCATTGGCACTCTGACCAATATAATAAACTTTAGCACATTGTTTCAAAGCCCTATAGTTATTGTTTAGCATTTAAACAAAACATTTGAGAATATAATAACAGTAGTTGAACACCTTTATAGATACATTTTGATACATTCATATTATCGTTCTAAGAGAAATAAATTTGTATTGATCAATCCCTCTTCAGATAAATTAATCTTTTCTAATATCAGAATAATGTCCAAAAATATTTCCTCATGTTATCTTTTAATCTTTAGTTTTAATCATGATGTATGAAATAATACAAAGATATTATTCAATTTAACTTTATTTAGTTAAATCATCTCAAGTTTTTCATAACAAAAGACTGATAAACAAAAATAGTTTAGGATATCAAATAAAAAATGTAGCGTTCTAATTATAAAAGTTATAATAGTCTTTTTGTTGTTTAGTTGACTAGGGTTCCAAAATAGAAGAAATAGATTGAAAGGATTTTTCCATATGTATAATTGATCGCACTATAATATATTTTTTTTCCAATGGTGGACATGTGATAGAGCAGATTTTCTTATTATACGTAAGAAAGAAGGGTCTACCAATTTACTTATTGAAGAGATTTGACTTGGATTTCAGATTAAATTTTTTTATGTAGTCAATTTTCATAGGTAAAGTTCCTAAAATTATTGGATTTTTTAAGAATTGAGAAATTAGGCAGTAACTTGTGTATTTAATTTTATCAGGAGTGTGATAGGGTGGTAAGAATTATTTTCCTTAATCAAAGATTTCGAATGGGCAGAAAACAATTTAATTAGAGAAGTGCAATTAAATGGTTTTAGCTTATAAAAGTTTCTTTTAAGTCCTGACAAAGAAAATGATTTTCTTTCTCTTTCTTTTTTTAATTCTAGGATTGGATTATAAGACCGCATAAGGTCCTCATTTTATATTTCACTATGTCTAAATTTGATGACATGACATTCTTTGATTTCCTTTTTCTTTCTTTTTGCTTTTTTTGTTGAGTAATTATATTTCTCATTAGCTTGGAATATTTATCTTATAGGAGAAATATGCATTTCAGAAAACATGCTAAGACTCTGAGGTCATTCTCTTTAAGTTAAAAACTGATTTCTCTTTAAAGCAAACTGAAGATTGCTTTTTAATATTGTTGATATTGTGGCACTTACATTTACAATGATGAACGTCAGAAGCAAGTAGAGATAGAAGATTTCTATGAGACTAATCACAAATAATAAAGTCAAAGTAATAAATTAGGGAGAAAGTGATAATAATATCGGGTTCTACTCTTTAAATCTTTAACTGTTTATGAACTTTTATCCTTTATGATTTTTCTAAAACTATTTCATAAATAATGTTAGGGTAGATCTCTTATGTGAATTGTGATGAGCTTCTACACGTAAGCGAGAGTTTTTGTTAAATCCCTAAATTCCGGGACATGGTGATAATTTGAAGAAAAAAATATTATTTTCGCACGAGCCTTCTTTGTCTCAATGTTTCTTGCGCGTCTGAAATCTTCCTTCTTTTCTTAGATATCAAACAATCATTATGGAGTATAATTTAGTGGATTAAAGAAAAGAAGCAAATAGAAGTGAAAAATATGGGGACTATAATTGGTGCAAAGAGAGGAATTATAGTAAGATATATGGTAAAGAAATTATAGTTAAATCTTTCTTTTATTCTCCAAAGAAGGATAGTTACATGGTTGTTAAAGTAAAATATTGTATTTCTTTTTGGTGTTTTTATCTCTTGCTCCATTTGGTATTGACTCGGACTTTGTCAATTACCAAATCTATCTCTCATATATTAAGTTGGAAAATTAGAAATTCTTTTAGGGTAGTTCAATTCCCTAGAAGAAAGAGCATTTCTATCTGAAAATGTGGCTCTATGGTTTCTTTTGTAACTGAAATCATAGTTTCATTCACTCTGAGCATACTTACTGTAGCTAGGAATGATGTTAAATAGTTTCAAGTTTAATGATTTTAAAATAAACTGTGATTAATTGACAGCCGTGCCTTGATCAAATTTAACTAAAAATAGCTTTAGTATATTAGGCTGCATTTGATTTGTACTTTTATTTGTATGTGTTGTTTACATTCACATAAAATACTTCTATTTGAGGATATTAGATACATCATACAAGGTAACAAGCTTAGTAGTTTTATTTAGTATACACATGCAACACACGTACAACGAAATTAGTTGTAATAAATGAGAGAAGATAAAAAGGAGATAAGTTAGCATGCATTTGTACCAAGCATTATTAATCACACGCAACAAGAGAAAATTGAGAAAGAGAAATGCAATTGTTGGCTATCTAAATGTGTCATAGCACGTTGTATATGTCCTTTTTTATATACTGGGACGTTTTCTAATAAAAGATTAAAGCAGTAAATACTGAAAAGTCTTTTATGAAGGAATAGAGTAGTAATAATTAAGACATTTATTCCTATATAAGTCTGTTGCAATAAGGATGGGAATGGGAGAAGTAATAATATAGACATTTATTCTTATAATAAAATAAAATAAATAAAAGGTAGGGGAAAGTCAAAACAATAAAATTTAGAATGTGGAGAAAAACAAAGCGTTTAAAATCTGGTCATACGAAAGGATATTACAGTTTGTCTTTGTGACCACCCAAAGGATCATCACCTGTTTTCTTACCCATTATGTGCTTCCGAGGCCTTGAAAACCTCATTTAGAGTCGCTTCGATTTGCCTGCGCAGTCCGGGCGTGTAGCCGGAAAGCTTAAATATGAAATTTTGTGGAAAATACTAAGTTTTGATGTTAAAATGGAAAATTTTGACTTCGGTCAACATTTTGGGTAAACAGACCCGGACCCGTGATTTGACGGTCCCGGAGGGTCTCTAGGAAAATATGAGACTCGGGCGTATGCCCGGAATCGGAATCCGAGGTCTCTAGCGTGAATTTTTTAAGGAAATTGTTTTTCTGAAAATGTCTAAGGAAATTGAAATGAAATTTGATTAGAACGAGTTGGTATCGGGACCGTATTTTGATTCTGGCGCCTGGTACAGGTCTTATATATGACTTGAGTCATCCTTGTGAAATTTGGTTAAAAACGGACGTCGTTTGACGCGATCCGGACCTTAATTGAGAAATGTGATGTTTAAAAGAGTTTTGAGAAATTTCATTGATCTCGAGGTTTAATTTGATGCTCGTGATGTTATTTTGGTAATTTGATGACACGAATATGTCCGTAGGATATTTTTGAGGTTGTTTGTATACTTGGGTTGGCGTTTCGAGGGCTCGGGTGAGTTCGAGTAGGTTCCGGAATGCCTTAGGCTTAGAAAGTCAGATGTTGCAGGTTCAAGAAGTCGCATGCCTCTGAACCCTTTAGTGCGGTCCGCGAGAAATTGCCTTTGTGCGGGGCACGGTGGAGGCTGTGCGGCAGCAGTCGCCTTTGTGCGGTCCGCACAGGGTGCTGAACTGCAGGTCTTCAGGGAGGCCTGTGCAGCCGCAGTCCGTTTCATGCGGTCCGCGGTGGAGCTCCGCGGCCGCGGTCCTTTTTATGCGGTCCGCGGTGAGGGTCTGAGAGGGGTATAAATAGACGGGATTTTCAGCTATTTTTCACTTTTCAAAACCCCAAAAACATAAGAGACTTTTTTTTCAAATAACCTTTCTTCTCCAAATCAATTGTAAGTCATTTTTAACTAGTTTTCTTCAATCATTAACATCTTTTAACATGGTTTCAACTTAAAATCAAAGATTTTTATGGGGGAAATTGGGTGTTTTGGGTAGAACCTAGGTCTTCCAAAACAATTGGGGATTTGGACCTCAATTTGAGGTCCGATTTCAAAACAAATTATACATTTGGATTCGTGGGGGAATGGGTAGTCGGGTTTTGGTCCGAACCTAGGGATTCGACCACGTGGGCCGGGGTGATTTTGACTTTTTGGGTAAAATTTTGGGAAAACTCATTTTCATGCATTGGGGTTGATTTATTTAGCACTTATTGATGTAATTAAGTAACTTGTGACTAGATTCGAGCGGATTGGTGGTGGAATCAAGGGGGTAAAGCTATAATTGAGGCTTGAGTGATGTTCAAAGTTTCGAGGTAAGTGTTTGGTCTAACCTTAGTTTGAGGGATTGGGAGTTGAGTCTTATTTGCTACGTGCTAATTGTCGAGTACGACGTATAGGCATGGTGACGAGTATCTATACGTTGGTGTCTAGCATGACCGTGAGTTTTTATATTGCGGATATTCTGATCTTGTTGTATCTTTCATGCCTTAATGCCGATTTCTATATGTTGTAGAAAGCATGTGAAAGAAATTGGGATCTTTGAACTTCAAGAAGCATTGGCTCGAGTGCTAATGCGAATTGTGAAAGTATATGAGATAAATGGAACCCTTTAGAGCATTGGCTCAAGTGGTAAAGTGAGTTATAAAGTAAGAAGTGAAAGAAAGAGAAAGAGTTATTGAATTGTTCCCTTGCTGGGATGCTTGTTGCTTTGTTGATTATCTCCCTTGCCGGGATGTTGAGATTTATTGATATTGTTCCCTTGCCGGGACTTAGCTGTTTAATTGTATTCCCTTGCCGGGATTTCTATTATTATTATTTGTTTAATCCCTTGCCCCTTGTTTGTGATTGTTGTTTGGGTGAGGAAGAGCGATAAAGCACGAAGGGTGATGTCGTGCATTGTTTGCTATTGTGAGGAAAGAGTGTAAAGCACGAAGGGTGATGTCGTGCCGTACGATGTATCATTCCGTACCGATATTCATTGACTATATTGTGAGGAAAGAGAGTAAAAGCACGAAGGGTGATGCCGTGCACATTATTAAGATACGATTGATTTGGTGAGGACGAGAGTAAAAGCACGAAGGGTGATGCCGTGCATTTGTTGATTTCTGATTTCCTTGTTGATATCCGAGTTATGTTGTTTCTTTCATTACTTGTTGTTATTTGATTTACTTCGAGGTATTAGATTTCTTTACCCTATTTGCCTTGTGATTGTTGTTTGGGTGAGGACGAGCGTAAAGCACGAAGGGTGATGTCGTGTATTGTTTTAGTAAGAACGAGAGTAAAAGCACGAAGGGTGATGCCGTGCAAATTGTTGATTTCTGCTTACTTGTTGATATTCTAGTTATGTTGTTTCTTTCCTTACTTGATGCCTTTCTATTCGGAACTATATTCACCCCACAGCATGTTTCCGCTTCCCGCATTGACTGGTTATTCTTATATCTCTTTTCCGTTGTATATATATATATGAACTGCACAGGTTTATTTGGAGTCTGGTCCTAGCCTCATCACTACTTCGCCGAGGTTAGGCTGGACACTTACCAGCACATGGGGTCGATTGTGCTGATACTACACTCTGTGCACTTTTGCACAGATCCAGGTCTTGGACAGCAGCAGTAGCGCGAGATCCAGCCTTCAGTCCAGTAAGATACCGAGGTAGCCTTGCAGGTGTCCGCAGGCCCGACGTCTCCTCTATCTTTTATTTCAGTATTATCTCATGTTTCTCAGACAAACAGTTTATATTTTTCTTTCAAACGGTTGTATTTAGTACTCTTAGAAGTTCGTGAGTAATGTGACACCAGTTTTTGGGTAGAGGCATATGTTGATTTCCGTATTATTGTTCAGTTTCTTTAATTTACGTCTTCCGCATAAGTTTTCATGATATTACTGATAATTGTCAAAAGAAGTAATTTGTTAATGATGTAGTAGTTAAGAATTGGCTTGCCTAGCTCACATTAGTAGGCGTCATCACGACTCTCGAGGGTGGGAAATCCGGGTCGTGACAAGTTGGTATCAGAGCTCTAGGTTACATAGGTCTCACAACTCACGGACAAGCTCAGTAGAGTCTAAGGGATCAGTACGGAGACATCCGTATTTATCCCCCAGAGGCTACGGAGTTAGGAAAATCTCACATTTGTTCCTCCTTGTCGTGCGAATTTTTTCCTCAAATGCTGATTGGATTTCTACTCTATTCTTTCGCAGATGGCGAGAACACGCACTTCCTCATCTACCGCTCAGCAGCCCGAGCCCCCAGCAGTAGCTCCCGCTAGGGGCAGAGGCCGTGCCGGAGGCCGAAGTAGGGACAGAGCTCAGCCCCGAGCAGCAACACCAGTAGCGGAGCCTCGGGTTGATTTTGAGGAGGTTCCGGCCCCCAGCAGTTCCGGTGTGCCTAGCTCAGGTCCCAGAGGGGTTCATTACCACCCTAGTTCTTCAGGACGCTTTGGTCCGATTGGTGGGCCTCATGGAGAGTGTCACCCGAGCAGGTTTGGTTCCCGTAGCACCAGCCACTTCTCAGGTGGAGGAGGGGCTCAGACTCCTACTACGCGCACTCTAGAGCAGGTAGCTCCCCAGGTTCAGTTTCCAACGGTTCAACTAGCTGTGGCAGTTCAGCCGGGTGTAGTAGCTCAGACCGGTGATGGAGAGGCTATGTCCGTCGATGCTTTGTGGAGGCTGGATGGGTTCACCAAGCTCTTCACTTCTACATTCAATGGTGCATCTACTGAGGATCCCCAGGATTATCTGGATAGTTGTCACGAGGTTCTTCGGAACATGGGAATCGTTGAGACCAATGGATTTGATTTTGCTACCTTTCATCTGTTTGGATCCGCCAAGACTTGGTGGAGGGATTATTGTTTAGCTAGACCATCTGGTTTGCCATCTTTGACTTGGGAGCAGTTCGCAGCGTTGTTTTTGGAGAAGTTTCTCCCCGTGACTCAGAGAGAGGCCTTTCGGAGGCAGTTTGAGCGCCTCCAGCAGGGTTCCATGATGGTCACCCAGTATAAGACCAGGTTCATCGATCTAGCTCGCCATGCTCTTGTCATACTTCCCACCGAGAGAGAGAGAGAGAGAGAGAGAGGGTGAGGAGGTTTATTGATAGTCTTATTCAGCCGATTCGTCTTCAGATGACCAAGGAGGCCGGGAGTGAGATCACTTTCTAGGAGGCGACAATATGGCCCGCAGAGTTGAGATGGTTCTGTCATAGGGAGGTGGTCATGGGTCGGATAAGAGGCTCCGTCATTCAGGAAGATTCAGTGGTACCTCGTCTGGAGGTAGAGATTCATATGGTAGAGGTCATCCTCCTAGGCCCTTTCAGTCAGCTCTCCAGGTCTTTCATGGTACTTCAGGTGGTCGTGGTTCTCAGACGCACTATTCTGATCAGCAGCCTTACAGTGCACCACCAGCTCCCATCAGTGCACCGCCGCTTCAGAGTTTCTGAGGTGGTCATTCAGGTCGACAGGGCCAGCAGTTTCAGCAGCCGAGGGCTTGTTACACTTGTGGTGATCAGGTCACATTGCCAGGTTTTGCCCTCGAGCACTAGGTAGCTCTCAACATCAGGGTTCTCGTGCTATGGTACAGGAACCAAGCGTTCCACATCCCGCCCAGCCAGTTAGAGGTGGGGGTAGAGGTGCTAGAGGTGGAGGTAGAGGTCCTAGAGGTGGAGCTCAGGCCGCCAGAGGTGAAGGCCAGCCAGCAGCAGGCCGTCCCAGAGAGCTAGTTCAGGGTGGTGGGGCACAACCCCGATGTTACGCCCTTCCAGCTAGGCCCGAGGCTGAGGCTTCAGATGCAGTCATTACAGGTACCATTATGGTTTGTGATAGAGATGCTTCAGTGCTATTTGATCCAGGGTCTACGTATTCGTATGCGTCATCTTATTTTGCACCATACCTGGTCATGCCTAGTGATTCATTTGAGTATTCCAGTTTATGTGTCTACACCAGTGGGTGATTCTATTATGGTCGATCGAGTTCATCGTTCTTGTATTGTGGATTGGGGGTCTTGAGACCCCTGTTGATTTGTTGTTGTTAGATATGGTCGACTTTGATGTTATATTGGGGATGGACTGGTTATCCCCGTACCATGCCATCTTGGACTGTCACGCCAAGATTGTGACCTTAGCCTTACCGGATTTGCCCCGTTTAGTGTGGAGAGGGAATCCTGGTCATTCTACCCGCAGTGTTATCTCGTACGTGAAGGCTCGGCGTATGGTTGAGAAGGGGTGTTTGGCCTATTTTGCTTATGTTCGTGATTCCAGTGCTGAGGTTCCCTCTATTGATTCGGGGCCCGTGGTTCGTGAGTTCACTAATGTTTTCCCTTCAAACCTGCCGGGTATGCCACCCGACAGGAATATTGATTTTTGCATCAATTTGGTTCCGGACACTCAGCCCATTTCTATTCCGCCATATCATATGGCCCCGCTAGAGTTGAAAGAGTTGAAGGAGCAGTTGCAAGACTTGCTTGAGAAGGGTTTCATTAGACCCAGCATTTCGCCTTGGAGTGCTCCGGTGTTGTTTGTCAAGAAAAAGGATGGTTCGATGAGAATGTGCATTGATTACCGATAGTTGAACAAGGTCACCATCAAGAATAAGTATCCACTGCCGAGGATTGATGATTTGTTCGATCAGCTTCAAGGTGCCAAGGTATTTTCAAAGATAGACTTGAGATCTGGATACCATCAGTTGAGGATTAGGGCATCCGATGTCCCTAAGACAGCTTTTCGCACTCGGTATGAGCATTACGAGTTCTTGGTCATGTTATTTGGGTTGACAAATGCCCCAGCAGCTTTTATGGATTTGATGAACCGAGTGTTCAGGCCTTATTTGGACTCGTTCGTGATAGTCTTCATTGATGATATTCTGGTATATTCTCGCACCCAGGAAGAGCACGAGCTGCATCTCAGAGTGGTTCTTCAGACTCTCAAGGATAGTCAGCTATATGGGAAGTTCTCGAAGTGTGAGTTCTGGTTGAGTTCAGTTGCATTCCTGGGTCATGTCGTATCAGCAGAGGGTATTCAGGTTAACCCAAAGAAGATTGAAGCAGTCAAGAACTGGCCTAGACCAGCATCAGCTACAGAGATTCAAAGTTTCTTGGGATTGGCAGGCTACTATCGTCGATTCATGGAGGGGTTCTCATATATCGCAGCCCCGATGACCAGATTGACCCAGAAGGGTGCCCAATTCAGATGGTCGGACGAGTGTGAGGCGAGCTTTTAGAGGCTCAAGACAGCTCTGACTACGGCACCGGTGTTAGTATTGCCCACGGGTTCAGGGCCTTACACAGTCTATTGTGATGCTTCCCGTATTGAGCTTGGTGCAGTGTTGATGCAGGATGGAAAGGTCATTGCCTATGCTTCGCGGCAGTTGAAGATTCATGAGAAGAACTATCCGGTTCATGATTTGGAGTTGGCAGCCATTGTTCACGCATTGAAGATTTGGAGGCATTATCTGTATGGCGTGGCATGTGAGGTGTTCACTGATCACAAGAGTCTTCAGTATTTGTTCAAGCAAAAGGAGTTGAATTTGAGGCAGAGGAGGCGGTTGGAGTTGTTGAAGGATTATGACATCACTATCTTATATCACCCGGGAAAGGCCAATGTGGTGGCCGATGCTTTGAGTAGAAAGTCAGCCAATATGGGCAGTATTGCTTATATCCCAGTTGGTGAGAGTCCGCTTGCTTTGGATGTTCAGGCCTTAGCCAATCGATTCATGAGGTTGGATATTTCTGAGCCTAGTCGGGTATTAGCTTGCACGGTCGCTCGTTCTTTGTTATTGGAGCGTATCCGTGATCGGCAGTTTGATGATCCCCATTTATGTGTCCTTAGAGACACGGTGCAGCATGGAGGTGCCAAGCAGGTTGCCTTAGATGCTGATGGAGTTTTGAGATTGCAGGGTCAAGTTTGTGTGCCTAATGTGGATGGGCTTCGAGAGTTGATTTTAGAGGAGGCCCATAGCTCCCGGTACTCTATTCATCCGGGCACCGCGAAGATGTATCAAGATTTGCGGCAGTATTATTGGTGGCGTAGAATGAAGAAGGATATTATTGCATATGTGGCCCGGTGTTTGAATTGTCAGCAAGTTAAGTATGAGCATCAGAGGCCTGGTGGTTTATTTTAGAGGATTGAGCTTCCCGAGTGGAAGTGGGGGAGGATCACTATGGACTTCGTTACTGGACTTCCGCTAACTCGGAAGAAGTTCAACGCAGTTTGGGTCATTGTTGATAGGCTGGCAAGTCAGCGCATTTTATTCCTGTGGCAATCTCCTATTCATCCGAGAGGTTAGCTGAGATCTATATCCGGGAGATTGTTCGCCTTCATAATGTACCGGTATCTATCATTTCGGACCGAGGTACACAGTTTACCTCGTGTTTCTGGAGATCAGTTCAGCGAGAGTTAGGCACCCAGGTTGAGTTGAGTACAGCATTTAATCCTCAGATGGACGGGAAGTCCGAGCGAACTATTCAGATATTAGAGGATATGCTCCGAGATTGTGTCATTGAATTTGGAGGTTCGTGGGATCAGTTTTTGCCTTAGCGGAGTTTGCCTATAACAACAGTTACCAGTCGAGTATCCAGATGGCTCCTTATGAGGCTTTATATGGTAGGGGGTTTCGATCTCCGGTTGGATGGTCTGAACCGGGAGAGGCTCGATTGTTGGGTACGGATCTGGTTTAGGAGGCCTTGGACAAGGTCAGGATCATTCAGGATAGACTGCGTACAGCCCAGTCCAAGCAAAAGAGCTATGCAGATCGCAAGGTTCGAGATGTGGCTTTTATAGTTGGTGAGCGGGTATTGCTCCGAGTGTCGCCTATGAAGGGCGTGATGAGATTTGGGAAGAAGGGCAAGCTTAGCCCTAGGTTCATTGGTCCGTTTGAGATTCTTGATCGAGTGGGAGAGGTAGTTTATAGACTTGCGTTGCCGCCGAGCTTATCAGCCGTGCAACCAGTTTTTCATGTGTCCATGCTTCGGAGGTATCACGGCGATCCATCCCACTTGTTAGATTTCAGCACTGTCCAGTTGGACAAGGACTTGTCCTATGAGGAGGAGCCGGTAGCTATTCTAGACCGGCAAGTTCGTCAGTTGAAATCCAAGAGTTTTCCTTCTGTTCGTGTTCAGTGGAGAGGTCAGCCTCCTGAGGCATCGACCTGGGAGTTCGAGTCCGATATGCGGAGCCGTTATCCTCATTTATTCCCCGACTCAGGTACTTCCTTCTTCTACCCGTTCGAGGATGAACGGTTGTTCTAGAGGTGGAGAATGTGACGACCCAAAGGGCCATCACCTGTTTTATTACCCATTATGTGCTTCCAAGGCCTTGAAAACCTTATTTAGAGTCGCTTCGATTTGTGTGCGCAGTCCGAGCGCGTAGCCGGAAAGCTTAAATATGAAATTTTGTGAAAAATGCTAAGTTTTGATGTTAAAATGAGAAAATTTGACTTCGGTCAACATTTTGGGTAAACGTGCCTGAACCCGTGATTTGACGGTCCCGGAGGGTCCGTAGGAAAATATGGGACTCGGGCGGATACCTGAAATCAGAATCCGAGGTCCCTAGCCTGAGAAGTGAATTTTTTAAGGAAATTGTTTTTCTGAAAATGTCTAAGGAAATTGAGATGAAATTTGATTAGAACGAGTTGGTATCGGGCCCGTATTTTGGTTCTGGCACCCGGTACAGGTCTTATATATGACTTGAGTCATCCTTGTGAAATTTGGTTAAAAACGGACGTCGTTTGACGCGATTTGGACCTTAATTGAGAAATGTGATGTTTAAAAGAGTTTTGAGAAATTTCATTGATCTCGAGGTTTAATTCGATGCTCGTGATGTTATTTTGGTAATTTGATGACACGAATATGTCCGTAGGATGTTTTTGAGGTTGTTTGTATACTTGGGTTGGCGTTTCGAGGGCTCGGGTGAGTTCGAGTAGGTTCTGGGATGCCTTAGGCTTAGAAAGTCAGATGTTGCAGGTTCAGGAAGTTGCACGCCTCAAAACCCTTTAGTGCGGTCCGCGAGAAATCACGTGTGACCGCGGTCGCCTTTGTGCGGGGCGCGGTGGAGGCTGTGCGGCCGCAGTCGCCTTTGTGCGGTCCGCACAGGGTGCTGAACTGCAGGTCTTCAAAGAGGCCTGTGCAGCCGCAGTCCGTTTCATGCGGTCCGCGGTGGAGCTCCGCGGCCGTGGTCCTTTTTATGCGGTCCGCGGTGAGGGTCTGAGAGGGGTATAAATAGACGGGATTTTCAGCTATTTTTCACTTTTCAAAGCCCCAAAAACATAAGAGACTTTTTTTTCAAACAACCTTTCTTCTCCAAATCAATTGTAAGTCATTTCTAACTAGTTTTCTTCAATCATTAACATCTTTTAACATGGTTTCAACTTAAAATCAAAGATTTTCATGGGAGAAATTGGGTGTTTTGGGTAGAACCTAGGTCTTCCAAAAAAGTTGGGGATTTGGACCTCAATTTGAGGTCCGATTTCAAAACAAATTATACATTTGGATTCGTGGGGGAATGGGTAGTCGGGTTTTGGTCCGAACCTTGGGTTTTGACCACGTGGGCCCGGGGCTGATTTTGACTTTTTGTGTAAAACTTTGGGAAAACTCATTTTCATGCATTGGGGTTGATTCATTCAGCACTTATTGATGTAATTAAGTAACTTGTGACTAGATTCGAGCGGATTGGTGGTGGAATCAAGGGGGTAAAGCTATAATTGAGGCTTGAGTGGTGTTCAAAGCTTCGAGGTAAGTGTTTGGTCTAACCTTAGCTTGAGGGATTAGGAGTTGAGTCTTATTTGCTACGTGCTAATTGTCGAGTACGACATATAGGCATGGTGACGAGTATCTATATGTTGTTGTCTAGCATGACCGTGAGTCTTTATATTGCCGATATTCTGATCTTGTTGTATCTTTCATGCCTTAATGACGATTTTTATATGTTGTAGAAAGCATGTGAAAGAAATTGTGATCTTTGAACTTCGAGAAGCATTGGCTCGAGTGTTAATACGAATTGTGAAAGTATATGAGATAAATGAAACCCTTTGGAGCATTGACTCAAGTAGTAAAGTGAGTTATAAAGTAAGAAGAGAAAGAAAGAGAAAGAGTTATTGAATTGTTCCCTTGCCGGGATACCTATTGCTTTGTTGATTATCTCCCTTGCCGGGATGTTGAGATTTATTGATATTGTTCCTTTGCCGGGACTTAGCTGCTTAATTATATTCCCTTGCCGGGATTTCTATTATTAATATTTGTTTAATCTCTTGCCCCTTATTTGTGATTGTTGTTTGGGTGAGGAAGAGCGATAAAGCACGAAGGGTGATGCCGTGCATTGTTTGCTATTGTGAGGAAAGAGTGTAAAGCACGAAGGGTGATGTCGTGTCGTATGATGTACCATTCCGTACCGATATTCATTGAATATATTGTAAGGAAAGAGAGTAAAAGCACGAAGGGTGATGTCGTGCACATTATTAAGATACGATTGATTTGGTGAGGACGAGAGTAAAAGCACGAAGGGTGATGCCGTGCATTTGTTGATTTCTGATTTCCTTGTTGATATCCGAGTTATGTTGTTTCTTTCATTACTTGCTGTTATTTGATTTACTTCGAGGTATTAGATTTCTTTACCCTATTTGCCTTGTGATTGTTGTTTGGGTGAGAAAGAGCGTAAAGCACGAAGGGTGATGTCGTGTATTGTTTTGGTGAGAACGAGAGTAAAAGCACGAAGGGTGATGCCGTGCAAATTGTTGATTTCTGCTTCCTTGTTGATATTCTAGTTATGTTGTTTCCTTCCTTACTTGATGCCTTTCTATTCGGAACTATATTCACCCCCACAGCATGTTTCCCCTCCCCGCATTGACTGGTTATTCCTGTATCTCTTATATATATATATATGTATATATATATATATATATATGAACTGCACAGGTTTATTTGGAGTCTGGTCCTAGCCTCGTCACTACTTCGCCGAGGTTAGGCTGGACACTTACCAGCACATGGGGTCGGTTGTGCTGATACTACACTCTGTGCTCTTTTGCACAGATCCAGGTCATGGACAACAGCAGTAGCACGGGAGCCAGCCTTCAGTCCAGTGAGACATTGTGGTAGCCTTGCAGGCGTCCGCAGGCCCGACGTCTTCTTTATCTTTTATTTCAGTCTGTTATCTCATATTTCCGAGACAAACAGTTTATATTTTTCTTTCAAACAGTTGTATTTAGTACTCTTAGAAGTTCGTGAGTAATGTGACACCAGTTCTTGGGTAGAGGCATATGTTGATTTCTGCATTATTATTCAGTTTCTTTAATTTACGTCTTCCGCATATTTATTTAATTTCGTTGTTTTCATGATATTACTGATAATTATCAAAAGAAGTAATTTGTTAATGAAGTAGTATTTAAGAATTGGCTTGCCTAGCTCACATTAGTAGGCGCCATCACGACTCCCGATGGTAAAAAATCCGGATCGTGACAGTCTTTCTTTCAATTAATTTTTTAATTATTTTTATTGGAATATGTGTCACACCTCCTTTTTCCGCACCAGAGAGGTGCAAGGGGAGCTTTTTCCAATTAAAGGACAATCGAAACGGGATTGGTTTAATTATTTCAGAGTCGCCACTTGGGAGATTTAGGGTGTCCCAAGTCACCGATTTTAATCCCGAATCGAGGAAATGAATGACTCTATATTACAGTCTGCGTACCAGAAATCTAGATAAGGAATTCTGTTAACCCGGAAGAAGGTGTTAGGCATTCCCGAGTTCCGTGGTTCTAGCACGATCGCTCAACTGTTATATTCGGCTGATTTATCTGATTTTAAAATACAATTATGAACCAATGTGCCAATTTTAACTTTTAACCGCTTTATTATTATTGTATTTACAAGAATGTGAACATCGCTTAAAACACGTCTTTGGACTGCGTCACATGAAATGCACCCACAATCCGGAACGCATTTTATTTGATGTTTTGAGATTTGGATTTGGGTCGCATGAAATGCACACCCGAGTTTAAGAAAGTAAACTATTAAACGCGCGCCTAAAGTGACTATCGCGTTATTATTTTTGCGGAGGCCGTGAAATTCGCTAAACGACCCTCCCGAATTCTAAGTAATTTAAAACAAGTATTTACTGAGGGCCCCGCAATTTGTGTTTTTTATGCGGCGAGGCTCATCTCATTCTTATTTTAAAGGATAAACCTATAATGACTATATTTCCTATTAAGTTCGTCTCTAAAAATAAAAAGAAAATCTCTTAATTATTTACATGCTTGCAGATTATTTACAGCAGGATCCGAAATGCTTTTACAGAATAAGGAAACATGACCATGCATACGGACAGCTGATCGAACATTATGGGCCCAAATCCAGCTCATGCGGAATGGGCCAGACCTGGGCCACTGTTTATCCGAGGCGGGTCTGTTTGGTCTGTTTTGACCTGGGCTCGACCTTCATAAGGTTGAGGGGCGCGGACTTGTGCCAATTGTTATAAGATTGTGGCTTGATAATTATAACGAGGCAGTTTATCAAAAGAGAATGAAAATTAACTAAGGCGGATAGTTTTATTCTTTGACATGCATTAAAAGAGAATGCTAATTACAAAACACAACTAATTTCCAAGACATAGCCTAGTATACTGCCAATCCTTTTGTCTGTTAACCTAACCAACATATGATATTAAACCATACTACATTTTTGTATTCACTCTATGAAAGGACCAACTCCAATACCCAAACAAGATTGTAAACCATTACACACTACATAATCATCTATATAGCAACTACATGTGGACATAGATGTCTTCAGATCTTCCCTTTTGAATTCATGCTCGACTTTCAAATTACATGGACAGTATTAGTTGTGTACCTGGTATAGAGGAACAAAAGAAGAAGGAAAAGGATCAGCTGAGTAGTGAGCAAACAACAGCAACAGCAGATTCGCAGCAACAACACAGCAACAACAATCAGCCAACAATGATGAAGCTCAGCAAGGAGTCGAGCAACAAATAAACAATCCCGGAAAAAACAGAGTAGGAAATAACAGCCCAGAATGTTGAATGTAACAGCAACAGAAATCCAATGACCACAAGAAAGCTTGGCAAACGACAGAAAAGCAAAACCACAAAGACAACCTGATCCAACTGGACTCTTACACAGTTTCTTCTAGACAATACTCATTCACAATGTTCTGAAATTTATTTCTGTTTTTCCTTTTCAGTTTTCTTACTCACAGAATCTCTCAAGACTCCAAAAAAATGAACCCCTTTTCTAATGGAAGGTCTACTCTTTTATAGCCTAACCTTAACACTTTACAGTCTGTTTTACAACTCAAAATTGCCCCCCCCCCCTGTTGTTTTTCCACTCACTTGTTTTAAATAAACAAGCTCCCATGAAATCCCTGACAGCCCCTCTCTCTTTTTGGTTGTTAAAGTGTACTGATCACTTGTTTATTTAACCAAAGTATGGGCAGTAGGAATATAATCTGACAGCACATGCTGTCCAATTATTTTAATTCCTTAAAGCTAACCATACACATGCTGCCCACGGTCTAAACCAAATGGCATCGTGTTTTAAAATCAAAGTCTGAATCTGCCATTATAACCTTTCCCCTAGATGTTCTTTAATTCGATTTGAACAAAATCAATAGGCAATACAATTCAGTTTCTAATGGGACTCAAATACGATCACAGCAGAAATAAGCAATACGAATCAAGTTGTTACCATTAACGATTGAAACTAATTGACGACATATATCGACTCGACTATATTAATCGTAACACATAACAATCAATCGTTCATATAAACAACACGTATAGAGTCCCGAATGACTTCAGACAAATTTGTTCAAACACTGGGAACTTATATGAATTAAACTCGTTTGACGACTAATCTAATTGATGAGCACGTATATCACAGGGTATATTCAGAACACAAACAGAAGACAATTGACCAAATAAAAAGGCCTTTAACAGAGATGGAAAAAATCCGACTGAAAAATAACAAAATGACAAACAAACACAACGAAATATGCTGACAACTTAATTAGAACTAAAACAAAAGAAAGGAAAACTTACCAAAAGAGTTTGAAATCAAAATGACCCAAATCTGACTCAACTTCGAACTCTTGAGGCCGAACAAACTTTAATCAGGGTGTTCTCACGTGAGAACACCTTGATTAAGGTCTATTAGACCTCAAACCCTTGTCAAGACCGGCCGGATTTCCCAGGTGCATGTGTTTCAAGTTCTGGATTTTCAGATCTGGATTTTTAGGAGTTGTGGGTAGATTCGGACCAAACCAAGCTTGGTTTGGTCACGAGGAAGGTCAGGGGAGTGTCTGGTATGAAGATGGGTGGTTTGGCATAGATCGA